>NC_037682.1:15522964-15745014 GCF_003255815.1 Theropithecus gelada | reverse complement strand
CTCCGCCTCCCGGGTTTACGCCATTCTCCTGCCTCAGCCTCCCAAGTAACTGGGACTACAGGCGCCCGCCATCTCGCCCGGCTAGTTTTTTGTATTTTTTAGTAGAGACGGGGTTTCACCGTGTTCGCCAGGATGGTCTCGATCTTCTGACCTCGTGATCCACCCGTCTCGGCCTCCCAAAGTGCTGGGATTACAGGCTTGAGCCACCGCGCCCGGCCTTTTTTTTTTTTTTTTAATTAAAAAAATTTTTTTGGCCAGGTGCAGTGGCTTACATTTGTAATCCCAGCACTTTGGGAGGCTGAGGTGGGCGGATCGCTTGAGGTCAGGAGTTAGAGACCAGCCTGGCCAACATAGCAAAACCTCGTCTCTACTAAAAACAATATAAGAATTAGCCAGGCGTGGTGGTGCGTACTTGTAGTTCTATCTACTCAGGAGGCCAAGGCAGGAAAATGGCCGGGGTTGCATTGAGATTGCACCATTGCATTCCAGCCTGGGCGACAGAGTGAGACTCCATCTCAAAAAAAAAAAAACAAAAGAAAACAAAACTTTTTTTGGCTTTGTTTTTTGTTTTAAATGTACCTTTATTGTTTGACTTTGGGATCTGGGAGAGAGTATGTCTTTTAATGCCATTCTTGTTTCCTGAGTCTTCAGTGACACATGTTTACCTGTAGGAATGTTTCACTTTTTAGTTCTTTTAAAGACCTTTTGTTACTCGCTTGCTCTTAACTCAAACCAGAAGTTAAAGTGGCTTGCGTAAGTGTCAGAGGTAACCACTTGAATCCAGAGTTTCTGGTTCTTTCTCTTTTGTTAAGTGGTTTAGAATTATCTAGGATCTTTAATGGTAGATTTAAGACTTTGGAGTTCTTTTGGGATAGAATGTGGAAACCAGCCTTTGAAAATTTGGCATAGCTCTCTGTTCCCTGAAGGCCATCTAAGATGTTTTAAACTTAATTGGGTTCTCCAATCTGCAGTGTACAGAGGGATATCCTACATTGTAGCAACTCAGGATTCCAGAGAAGATGGTGCTGGCAAGTTAGACAGTTCTTCCTTCTAGGTTCTGAGTCTGCAGTACAGGAGTTAGGACTGTGCCATTGCAGCCATCCTTATATTTAGATTCATGCTTTCAAAGAGCCTCTAATCTAGACTGAATAATGATCTGAGCTGTCTGGTGAGCAGTAAAACTGGCCCAAATAATGTATTTTATAACCAGTGCCCTTTTAGCAAGAAGGTCAGTGGGTTGTTAGGGATAGGCCACTACAGTGGTTCACAACAGGCGTTAAGAGTCTATGAGGGTTTTTTTATATTTATTTATTTATTTATTTTTTAGACGGAGCCTTACTCTGTTGCTCAGGCTGGAGTGCAGTGGCAGGATCTTGGCTCACTACAACCTCTGCCTCCCAGGTTCAAGTGATTCTCGTGCCTCAGCCTCCTGAGTAGCTGGGATTACAGGCGTGTGCCACCATACCTGTCTAATTTTTGTATTTTTAGTAGAGGTGGGGTTTTGCCATGTTGGCCAGGCTGGTCTCGAACTCCTGACCTCAGGTGATCTGCCTGCCTCAGCCTCCCAAAGTGCTGGGATTACAGGTGTGAGCCACACCGCGCCCAGCCTATGAGGGTTTTGTTTTTTTTTTTAAAAAAAAACATGAATTCCCAGACTTCCCTGTAGAAACTGACGTAGAGGGGGGATTTAATTTTTTAAAAAAAACTCCCTAGGTGATTCTGATCATTCACGATTCAGGATCACAAAACCTGAATGTTTGAATTAAGCTACATGTATATGTTATTTCTCAGGTGGATGGTTATTTAGTTAGGGTGAGAAGTAGAGCCAGGCATGGTGGCCTGTGCCTTTGATCCCAGCTACTTAGGAAGCTAAAGAGGGAGGATCACTTGAGTCCAGGAGTTTGACACCAGCTTAGGCAATATAGGGCGACCCCGTCTCAAAAAAAAAAAAAAAAGTATAGAACATGGTTTATTGTAGTAGACATGACGAGAAAGTCGTTAATTTGAAGTGAAGTGATTTACCTCTGTGTCCTGTGTTGTTTTGGAATTAAAGATGTTACCTCTTGATTTGGGGGTTATGCTAACACTTAGCATGGTATGGAGGACTGGCCTGTTGGGAGGAAGAGAAACCTTTAGACTGTATCTGTGGTTTTAAATTGTGGAACAAATTCAGGAGAGGATGTTAGCATTGAAACTTAGCTGGACAATTTGTTTAAAACTGGACAGGAAGGGCCAATGTTACTTCCTGTCTGAAAAGGAAGTGCTGGCTTCCTTCCCTTCCTCCTTGGTTAACTCTGGCCAACTTGGAATATGGGTGGGGGAGGGGCTGGTCATATTAGTAATCGTGTTACCACTAATGTTTGTGTATAGCCGCTTAAGGTTTACTCTTTTCTTCACTTGAAACACATAGATGGGTGCTGGGTGTACCCCTGTCTCCTTGTTCTTATATGGGAGCCCCGTACTAGGTTTGGATTTAGTCTGGGAAGCCTAATCTCTCCGATGTTACTTTTACATTCAACCTTATATACACCTCCCTTGTATTTTCTGACATTTGAAAATAGACCAAGGAGTTGGAGGGAAGAAACTGAAACTCATTTGACATAGAGCGGGGTAAGTTGTGGAAAGGAGAACATAATTGGGCAGAGGGGAGTGGATGACAGAGGTTTCTTATTTTTGAATTGAGCCAAGAAAGCATTCCTTTAAGTGGGGCCAGTTGGCACTCCTACTGCTATTTTAGTCCAGGCTTCTCCTTCCTACTGACCAGTCAATTGTATTAAGTGTTTGATGTGAGTTTGAACTGAGGTCTCAGGAGGGGAGGGAGCGAGCGAGGGAGGGTGGTGGTGGAAACAGCTGGTGCCTTCATCAAGCTATCTCAATTACTCTTCTTTTCAGAGTGTTTGGGGGTGGGGGTTGGTGGCACAGGAATTGGATGCGTGTTAGCAGAGTCTCAGCAACTCTTATGTAGTGGGTTTGAATTCTCAGGCACTCTTAATGCTATGTGGGATGTTGGCTAGTTGGAATGTAGCTAAACCTTTCCCAGTCACATTCTTTCTTCTGCCTCCCCTCCCTGTAATTCTTTCAGTGTTGGGCCTGCTTTGGAGAGAGAGGGGTGTGGGAAGTTAGACAACAAAACAGATTCATCCTTCCTACCCACTGAGTATTCAGCTTACGTCTTGGGCCCTCCAGAGGCTTTCTTCGTATCCATTCATTAAAATATGTCTGCAAAGAGCCTAAATACAATTAGAACTGGGACCTCTGGTGAAGTTAAGTTGAATTGTAATTGGTTGGCTATACTTGTCTTCTTCCCTCCCTCACACCCCAGGATTACTATATTTCTGAGTCAGCACTCCTTTTCTGTCTCACCTGCTCAATTTGATGCAGAGAACTTGCCAAGCATCCTTTTGGATTAGCAGCATTGATGTGGGTGTGTTCAGTTCTCTGCCTGGGTGTGTCTTTTACAACTTTTTTTTTGGTATCTCAGAAAACTCTCCTCTACTAAAAGCTACTATTTTTATCTGCTTTAGTATATCTACTTCACACTGTGGTACTTAATTAAGTCTGATTATTTGGCCTGGGCTATGCATGAGGAAGAATTGGGTAAGAATACTAACTGTCATAACTAATTGTTCAGTATTCTTGAGAGATAAAGGGAGTTAGTCTGATTCCATGCCAAGTAAGAGATTGTTAACTTTTTTGTGTGTATGCTTCAGTGATAGAGTTTGTAATGGCTGGGCTCTGCTGCTGAAGTTCCATAGTGTTGCTCAATATTCTTTTCTATCCCACCCTAGAATGGCTATTGTGTATATTACTGCCTTACCCTTGCCACCTGGTCATACCAGATCCAGATAAGGACTAAATCCTTTTTTTTTTTTGGTCACCCAGGCTGGAGTGTAGTGGCATGAACTCAGCTCACTGCAACCTCTGCCTCCTAGGCTCAAGTGATTCCCCTGCTTTAGCCACCTGAAGTAGCTGGGATTACAGGTGTGCACCACCATGCCCAGCTAATTTTTTTATTTTTAGTAGAGATGGGGTTTCACTATGTTGGCCAGCCTGGTCTTGAACTCCTGACCTCCAGTGGTTTGCCTGCCTCAGCCTCCCAAAGCGCTAGGATTACGACAGGCTTGAGCCACCGTGCCTGGCCAAGGACTAAATCCTTCTAAGTTGTCTGTTTTAGACTTAGTTCTTTTGTATCATGTGCTGCTTTAGACGAGGGTTCGGCCCAGACTAATTCTAGCAGATCTAAGAAGATGAAAGAAATATAAGAAAAATAAAGGGAGAAGAAAAGATGAGAAGTGATAGCATACTACTAGTTAGTTCCTGGTATGCCCCTCTGGTTGGAGGACTCTGCTGAGCATCGTGCTATTTTTATGCAAAGGGAATTGAGCCCTTTGGGCAGAGGGTGTTGCTTCTTTGGATTTCAAGAATCTCTAGCTTTTTTTTTTTTTTTTTTTTTGTGAGACGGAGTCTCTCTCTGTCGCCCAGGCTGGAGTGCAGTGGCGCGATCTCGCCTCACTGCAAGCTCTGTCTCCCGGGTTCACACCATTCTCCTGCCTCAGCCTCCCGAGTAGCTGGGACTACAGGCGCCCACCGCCACGCCCGGCTGATTTTTTGCATTTTTAGTAGAGACGAGGTTTCACCGTGTTAGCCAGGATGGTCTCGATCTCCTGACCTCGTGATCCGCACGTCTCAGCCTCCCAAAGTGCTGGGATTACAGGTGTGAGCCACCGCGCCCGGCCAAGAATCTCTAGCTTTTAGAGCTTAACCTCTGTCTTCGTTTTTGCTTCTGTGACTTAGGGCTAATTTCCAATGGGTTGTACAAGATAATAGAAAAGTCTATCATTTATCTAATTCTTGGAGTTAGTGGAGGACCCTTATTAGGAGAGGAGGCTTTCTTTTCTGACTGGGCTCCAAATTTACAGCCCCTGACCCACTTCAGGGGGTTGTGAGCAGGAAAAGCTGATGTTGCTGTCTTGACCTCTTTGCTGCCAGTATTTGGCTTCTGTGCAATTCCTAGTGGTTGTCCTCTCATTCTGTAGGGAAATGGGGAACTTTGCTCCCAGCACCTGATTAAACTGCCTCTTTGTAGGGTGGAGCTGCCTTTGTTTGTTCTCTGTGGAGCCTGTCTTAGTAATCAACTCTATGCTTGTAGGGAAAAAGTTTGAAAGGCTGAAAACAGAGGTGGATGATAGGGAAGGTGAAGTTCCTAAAGTAGTTCTCCAAATGGGAATATTCCATTCACTGAATCCAGGTTGGTAATCAAATTGCCATAATGGGATGTGTCACATGTAGCTGAGCTGAATTAACAGCAGCAGTAGCTTTAAAGTCCCTAATGCAGTGCCTCCAAAGTGAAGAAACTTGCCAAGTAGGAATCTTAAAAATTCCCTCACCCCCTCCAAACTCTTAGATCCACACACAGTATCTTTCTGCTGATTCTTGAAGGCCTGAGCTTTGTCCTACGTAGTGTTGGCTTGGGGCAGAGAGGAGGGTTGTTTTCCCTGAACATGATAAGGGGCTGAGCAGGGCAAAGTGGGGGCTCTGGCCCATGATTGGTAGACAGGATGCCCTGGAATGCGGTTGGCCTGAAGCCCAGAATCCAGCACTTTGTATTTGTTTGTTTCTGGGAGACTGTGGTCTGGTGCTACTGTGACAGGAAGTGAGAAAGCTGGGAGTGGGGGAACAGAGAGGGTCGATGTCTTTGTGGTTCTCCTGTGAAATCTCTTTGTCCCTGGAGAGCAGCTCTGCTGCAGAGCTCTGCCGAGAAGAGAGTAGCCTTTGTGTGTCTAATGGGTCTCCGAGCATCTAGCTACTCCAAGGGATTAGGGAGTGTGAATTCTGACTGTGGCCTTTTGCGTTTTAGCACTTGAGTTATATAAATGGCCTCGATCTCTTAGCACTGGGAAGCTTACTGAGTTTTGTGTGTGCTGCTATTTTTTGTGGATCTCTAAGATTTAATTAAGAAAGGAATTCTAGAAGGAAATAGACGTTAAGGAATGTTCATTTGCTGTGTATATTGCAGGTACCTTGTTGGGCTTAAAAGGGACAGAAAGAAACAGGTAATGCTGAGGTCCTTTACATTTTAGGTCTCATCCTTCCAATTGGCACCCTACTACATACAGATCAGGAGAAACCTACCTACTTAGTATTAAGAGTTACTAGCAATTCCCTAATGTTTGAACATGACTAGACAATGGTTGGTAGTTTCCTAGGATTTTTCTTCCCTATGTCTAGACTGAAATAGCACCTGCAATACCCTCTCTCTTCCTTCCCTCTTTTCTCCCTTGTTTTGTGTTTTCCCTGCCTTCCATTCCAGCTGTGAAATAGGCATCTTTTCTCACTTTGTGGATTGGGTGGCTGAGTCCTTAACTTTGAGCCAAGCTGGCTGGTTCCTGAGCACACACACAAACCCGCCTTTGATTGTCCAGGAGGGCAGCTGCCCTAGAGGCAGATTGCTAACATACCACTAGAACAATCCTTCTTCTCTGTTCTTATGCTGGCTAGCACAATCTTTACTGCCTCTAGTTCCTTCTGTTTCCCACCCCAGCTCTGATCTTTGCTTTTGGCTTAGTGAGATGTCACATTAAAAATGAGAGTAGGGATATTTGTGATTGGATTTTTTTTCTTGTGGTAGGGTTGAAGGGGTAATCAGAGAATGTGACATGTAGCCAGCTTTCTAGAGCAGGCTTGCCAGTGGTAAGGTAGGTGATTTTTACAGAGTAGTGCCTCTTTTGTTCTTAGCACCTTTCCTCCCAAGTACTAGGTCCTTATAAAAGGGGAGATAAATCTGAGGTAGCCTGCAAGCTACTCTTCCCAAATTGAGTAAGGTTTTGTTCTTTAAAGACCCAAAAGTCTAGCTGGTTCCATTCCACCTTCTCTTGCTTCCTTCCCCTCTCCGTAAAAAAATGTTAACTTTGGGTTAACTTCTCAACTGGAACTAGAATGTCATTAAAAAAAATTTTTTTTTGGAGACAGGGTCTTACTCTGTCACCCAGGCTGGAGTACAGTGGCGCAATCTCGGCTGACTGCAGCCTAGAACCCCCAGGCTCAAGTGATTCTCCCCCCTCAGCCTCCCGAGTAACTGGAACTACAGGCACATGTCACTACACCCGGCTAATTTTTTTGTATTTTTTGTAGAGATGGTGTCTTGCCATTTTGCCCAGGCCGGTCTCGAACTCCTGAGCTCAAGCCGTCTGCCCGCCTCAGCCTCCCAAAGTGCTGGGATTACAGGCTTGAGCCACCTCGCCTGGCCTTAAGAATGACTTTTAACCACAGGAAGCATAGAAAATTCATACTCTTTCCACTTTATCAAGAAGGAACATGGACTTGGAATAAAATAGGAGTTTCCACTACTTACTACTAGTTGATGAACTTGGGCAAGATACTAAATACTTGTGATATACAGGTAGTATGCTTATTTATAAAAAGAGGCCATTACCTCAGCAGGTGTTGAAAGGATTATATGATAACTTCAAGGGGAAGAGCAATAATACACAACTTTTCTTCCCCTTCAAAGTAGGATTTTCTTCTTTCAGATAAGGAGAAACATTTCCTCCTACTATCTGTCCTAAAGCTGAGAAAGGACCTTAACACTTCTGATTGATTCATTTATAGATTGACATGTTCTGTCTCCCTGTTGCTTGTCTCAAAAAGAAGACATACTCCAAACTTGATGAAAAGAGTGCCTTATTGGTCTTTTCAGGATTTTAAGAAATTGGGACTGTAAATATGGCTCAATTACATGCTTCCACCTTTTCCAAGTTACTTTCAAATGATGGGCAAAGAGGTGGGGGAATGCCATAGATTGAAAGTCAGGAAGTTTGGTGAGAAGCTGCTATTTTGTTTGTTTGTTTGTTTGTTTCTTTCTTTTTTGAGACGGAGTTTCGCTCTTGTTGCCCAGGCTGGAGTGCAATGGCGCAATCTCTGCTCACTGCAACCTCCACCTCCTGGGTTCAAGCGATTCTCCTGCCTCAGCCTCCCGGGTAGCTAGGATTACAGGCACCCACCACCACGCCAGGCTAATTTTTGTATTTTCAGTAGAGACAGGGTTTCGCCATGTTGACCAGGCTAGTCTCAAACTCCTGACCTGGTGATCCGCCCGCCTCAGCCTCCCAAAGTGCTGGGATTACAGGCCTGAGCCACCGCGCCCGGCTGAGAGGCTGCTATTTAAAAAAGGAATGTGAGCTCAAACACTTGGGTGACCCCTAGTAAATTCTAAGGTTAAGCTTTTCCACGAATATATATATTTTTTCCCTAGCCTAGGGTATGGAAGGGTATAAGGTGTCTTAGTTAATTTTAGGATTTCTCTTTTATGACATGAGACCTAAACAATACCTTTGCATTTCAATTAGGTTTTTTCTTATTTTTCATAGTGTACCTGATCTTTCTCCACTTGTAGGAAGGAGAAAGGCATTTGGCTTCTCCCCTTCCTTTAGTCTAACACTTCGCTCTGTTTTTTTGCCACTCCCTCTTATCTTTGTTTCCTTATTGGCCTTTCCCTAAAGCCCTGCTTTCTCCTTTTAAGGCTAGGTGAGGTGCCTTTGGCAAGGTAGCACAGGGATCCAGGTAAGTAACTCAGTCTCTTCTCAGGATAAGAGAAAACTCAATGTTAACTGTCCCAGTGGAGGGCCTTGGAGAGGCATGTGGATAATGGGGGAGGAGAAGGAGGCGGCCTGGCCTGAGAGATCAGGACTTGTTAGACCAGTCCTGTGTGTGCGTCATGCATGCTCCATAGAGAAGCAGGTTTTGTTTCTTTCTGTACCCTTTCAGTCCTGGGCCCCCTCACTAGCTGAGAGCCACACCCTTCCTTGGCTTTAAAGCCAGCCCAGCGCTAAGCCATTTTAGTATGTTATGGTTTAGGGGGGGTTCTCAGAATACTTGGGAGGGGTAAAGAGAAAGAGAAGAATGTTTTATTTGGTCTCAGAATTTAGGAGGTCATGATAGTGGAGGTGAATTTTTTTTTTAAGTTACAGTAAAAACTTTGAATGTTGACAGGTAGCTTTGAGTAAGGATTATAAGACTAAAGGGAGTTTAAGGTACCCTGGTGATGTATAGAGGTTGTCAGCTCAAATTCCTTTTAACAAGGAGTATTAAAAAAAAGTTCATATCTTTGTTTTTTAAAAAATTCTTTTCTCTGACATTCCAATCAGAGAGAATGCATCCCTCTTTCCTAAGAGGAGGGTGGTTTGCCCAGAGCCTGCCTTAATTCATGAGAGAGATTCCTGGTGGACACCTAGTTTTTCCTCATGAAAGTAAGACTTCTTTTGTCAGCCTTTTACCCTCTTTTAAAAGAAAATCCTTAACCAAATTAAATTTAACAGTGTTTAATTGAGCAAAGAACAATTCACGCATTGGGGAGCCTTCTGAGCCAGAGTAGGCTCAGAGACTCCAGCGCAGTCATGTGGTAGAAGATTTATGGACAGAAAAAGGAAAGTGATGAACAGAAAATGGAAGCGAGGTATGGAAACGGCTGAAATGGTTATGGCTCGGCTGGCAGTTGCTTTATTTGTTCATGGTTTGAACAGTTGGCCCGCCTTTGATTGGCCAAAACTCAGTGATTGGCACAAGAGTAGGTTACAGTCTACTTCTACCACCATTTAGGTTATAGTTCATTATGTACAGAGAAATCTTTAGGCCAAACTTAAAATATGTAAGGAGGCAGCTTTAGGCTAAACTTGATTTAACACTTCTAAATGGAGAAGTTGGGCCTAGCAGGAAGCAGATCCATGAGGAAGCATAGAAACAGTGAACACTAGGAGAAGGCCATATCCAGAATAATACAGGTTTTGTGACTTGAGTAGTGCTCAGTTGAGATTGTGAAGTGAGCACAGTCCTTTTAATCTTAATGCAAATCAGCTTAAGGGACTTGGAATTAACAGAAGGTGAGTCTTCCCAGTGAAGTGAAAAATACTAGAACTGTTCTGACTGAGCATGAAGGTGGAACATGGTGGGGCATGGTGGCTCACGCCTGTAATCCCAGCACTTTGGGTGGCTGAGGCTGGCAGATCACTTGAGGTCAGGAGTTCAAGACCAGCCTGGCCAACGTGGTGAAACTGTGTCTCTACTAAAAATACAAAAATTAGCCGGGCGTAGTGGCACATGCCTATAGTCCCAGCTACTTGGAAGGCTGAGGCAGGAGAATCACTTGAACCTGGGAGGTGGAGGTTGCAGTGAGCCGAGATCACGGCATTGTACCTGGGCGACAGGGCGAGACTCCATCGCAAAAAAAAAAAAAAAAAAAAAAAAGGTGGAACATCAAGTGAAGGTAGGGTGGGGTACTTCGACTTTGGACTCTGGCACAAGCACTGATAAGAAGCCATAGAAAATCTTGACAAAATATATTTCTTTGATTTAGAAACAAAATGGCAATTTTCTTTGTTTGTGGTTGAACCGGAGTAATTTCTTCAAATTTGGGGTCAGGTGCCAGTTAAGGCAAATAAATGCCTTTTAGGTATCTGGAGGGCCCCTTTCTGGCTTGAATGTTATGTAATACAGTTCTGTAGTGTTACAGGTGCTATGTTTTGTTGATTTAGTATTCTGTAGTAGGAGGCTCGGTATGGTACTTATTATTTACTTATTTACTATTAATTTACTTATTTATTTTTGAGACCGGGTCGCCCAGGTGGCAATGTAGTGATTGTGGCTCACTGCGGTCTGGACCTCCTAGACTCAAGCAATACTCCCACCTCAGCCTCCTGAGTAGCTGGGACTACAGTGTGCACCACCACGCCCAGCTAATTTTTGTAATTTTTTTGTAGAGGCGGGGTTTCGCCACGTTGCCCAGGCCGGTCTTTAAACTCCTGGGCTCAAGTGATCTGCCCACCTTGGCCTCCCAAAGTGCTGGGATTACAGGTGTGAGCCACTGCACCCAGCCCAATGTGCTTTTGAAAAAAGCCATTTGCAGTCCCTAGAATGGCTGGGCACAGTGGCGCATGCCAGTAATCCCTGCACTTTGGGAGGCCAAGGTGGGATTGCTTGAGCCCACGAGGTATATGCTGTAGTGAGCTGTGATCACACCACTGCACTCTAGTCAGGGCAACAAGAGCGAGACCCTGTCTCAAAAAAAAAAAAAAATTTCCTAGAATGACATGGAAGTGGAGTTTTGCCTGTCATTGTTTTTAGAGGGAGAGCGTAAATATGTGACATTCGTTTTGTTGTTGTTGTTGTTTTTGAGACAGAGTCTCACTCTGTCGTCCAGGCTGGAGTACAGTGGTGCAATCTCGGCGCACTGAAACCTCTGCCTCCTGAGTTGAAGCAATTCTCCTGCCTCAGCCTCCTGAGTAGCTGGGATTACAGGTGTGTGCCAACATGCCCGGCTAATTTTTTTGTATTTTAAGTAGAGATGGGGTTTCACCATGTTGACCAGGCTGGGTTTGAACTCCCAACCTCAAGTGATCCTCCCATCTTGGTCTCCTAAAGTGCTGTGATTGCAGGTATGAGCCGTGGTGCCCGGCCGTGACATTGGTTTTGATTTTATAATGAATAAATAGGAAGATAGGAGGAGAGTTGCCTTTGAGACTGGCTGCCGGAGACAAAATTATTTTTGCAAAAACCCAAAGATTGGTGAACTTTAGAGTTCACACAGGCTATGGTTTTATATATATTAGTCCATTAAAACTAAACCATGAAGAGTAATAAAAATGGAAGCTTACAGGGGTTATAACTTTTCCAAGGTCTCCTAGCTAGTTTTTGGAGGAGCCAGGACTTGGACTCCCAGTCTTTTGACCCCTAATCTGGAGTTTTATTTTGTTTTTCCCTCTAAAAGTGAATAATTCCTGTAGTTTTCAGGTCTGCTGCAAATGGAAGAGGGGATCCTGGGGAGGCTGGTTTACAAACTTCAAAAACTCTACCAACCACACCCAAGCTCGAGTTCCTGTAGTAGTAACAATATTACTGGCTTTCTGTGCGTCAAGACATTTTTCTAAGCACTTTACATGAAATGCCTCATTTAATCTTCACAACCACCCTATGTATTTTTATTCCTCCATTTTACAGAAAAGAAAGCTGCAGTTTCGAGTGGTTGATACTTTGCCCAAAGTCATATAGCTAAAAGTGATAGATCTTATACTTAAACCCAGGCAGATAACAAAGCCTATACGCTTAACCCCTTAAGAATCATAATTCCAATTTGTATTTCTTTAGCCAGTTTACAGTAGAAGAAATCATTCCAGGGACTGTGCTGTTGGTAGGTGATTTTTTGTGGGGGTACTGAGTCTTGCTCTGTCACCCAGGCTGATGTGCAGTGGCATGATCTCGGCTCACTGCAACTTCCGCCTCCTGGGTTCAAGTGATTCTCCTGCCTCAGCCTCCTGTGTAGCTGGGATTACAGGTACGCACCACCACGCCTGGCTAATTTTTGTATTTTTAGTAGAGGTGGGGTTTCACCATGTTGGTCACGCTGGTCTCAAACCCCTGACCTTGTGATCTGCTCACCTCGGCCTCCCAAAGTGCTGGGATTACAGACATGAGCCACTGCGCCCAGCCGGTAAGTGATTTTTTTTTTTTTTTTTTTAACCTCCTATCTGGTTAGCATTGTCTAGTTGTTTGGTCCTTCTGGGTATTTGATTTAATTTAACTTATTTTGGTTTGGAGTGCTTACAGAAGAGACTGAGTTTTTATCATTATCATTGCTTGGATGAAGGATGTTTACTATGGACTATGGACTCTGGATAATAGCAGGAATATCTTTCTAGTGTGAGTGGGATCCGGTAATGTAGGACTTACGGCTTATTAAGAGTAAACTAGGTATTCTCAGAAAATCTAGTCTTAAGGGGAAATAACAAGTTTCACTTTATGTCTCCTCAACCCCCTGACTTCAGGAATTCTTTTTTTTTTTGTGAGAGCAAATGTAATCTATTTAAATCTAAGTAAGTGGTAGCTGGCTGCAGTGGCTCATGCCTGTAATCCCAGCACTATGGGAGGCTGAGGCAGGTGGATCACGAGGTCAGGAGATCGAGACCATCCTGGCTGACACGGTGAAACCCCGTCTCCACTAAAAATACAACAAATTAGCCGGCGTAGTGGCACGCGCCTGTAGTCCCAGCTACTAGGGAGGCAGCAGAATCGCCTGAACCTGGGAGGTGGAGGTTGCAGTGAGCTGAGATTGCGCCACAGCACTCCAGCCTGGGCCACTAAGCGAGACTCTGTCTCAAAAAAAAAAAAAGTAAGTGGCAAACCTGGAAAGGTATTGGGCTGGACTTGTAATTATGACTCCTGACTGTCTGCCAAAGTCAGCTGAAAGTTTGTAGTGTAATCTTCTTGATGCATATGGCATGGAGAAGAATCTTTTTTTCCTTAAGTCTCCAAGTTATGAGACCATTTACTGTAGCCTGCCTAACAGCTTCATTCTTTCCCCACTCATACATTCTTTTTCCTTCCATTTTTTTTTGTTTTCTCACTTATATGTAGATATTATGGGTAACTCTTGAGCCTGAAAAAACAAAGTAGAACCCTTTTCTTTCCCTGTTTTCCTGTGATGATTAAGAAGAAAGCTCTCAAAGGTTGTAGAGGAGAGGCTCCGGACCATCCAGCTGGTACTGACTGCACTTCTATTTGGACTGGACACCATGGCATAGAAAGAGAAACAGGCTTTGGAATGGCATAGACCTGGGTTTAAATTCAAAATTTGCTATTAACTGTGAGACCTTGGGTAGTTTCTTCACCCATGAGTCTTATTTGCAGTAAAACTTCCTTAGGGTTGTTGTAAGGATTGCCAAGATAGTAAATGTAAAACATTCAGTAATCATTAGTTTGTTTCACATTCTCTTTCTCCAAGGTAATAAATTGTTAAGGCCTCAAATACAGAATCAAGAACTTATTATGACAGATGTGTAATGATGTGATGGCTTCCAAGCACTAGAGCAGTGCCCTTTGTCCCAGAAACACTGGTATAGGTGGGACCTCCTAGTAAATAGATTAGGAGTAGGGAAACCAGCCCATTCACCCCTTAGAACCTAGTTATGTTTTTGATCCAGTTGATTTCATCTACTAGTTCACAAAATAGTTTGAGGCTGAGACGTACTGTGAAGTAATTGGAAGTGTTAAACCAACTTTTGAAACAACTTAATACCTGACATTTGTATATAATGTTGTCTCACCTGATCCTCACAACTCTGAGTTAGACCGGGCTAATTTCCTACCTCCTGGGAAGCAGCAATTTTGTTTTTCTTTTTCCCCAATTTGGTTCCTGGAAACGGGGTAAATGGATTTGGCATCTTACAAGTGAGAACATGACAGGGTTTACTGCCATTGTTGGGTAGTAGTAAAGCCAGAACTGGGACCAGTCTTCTGAATTGTGTTCTATCTCATATGGCCTCTGCTTCTGCCCTCTTTCAGGCAGAATATCTCCCCATGCTTTTAGACCTAGGAATCTGATCTTTTTGTTTAATTGTGCTGTCTTCTTTTCCAAATTAGAGCCGGGTGGTCAGCTTTAAGAAGATGGTGGAAGCTAATGTTTCTCCAGATACTGCTTTCTGACCTAGAACCCTGAGCATTTTTCCTATCTCCCTTCCTAACCTTCTTCCTTGAATTTAAGTTGCAGGGCCATTTATGGCCATCTGTACACTTTCTCTTTGCAGCAGGGAATGTCACTGTATCCCCCATGGTAGCAGTAATTTGGGCTTTTATTAGCAAAGAAGATTATAGGGTGGATGCTGCTGGAGTGGTAATTGCACTTCAGACCCTGTTGGAATTCAGTAACTGGAAGAGTCTCTTTTTGAGCTCAGAGTCCTCTTGGTGTGGAAGGTTCATAGGTCATTGTACATAGTGGATAAGGGCAAGTACTGAAGAAATGGAGATGAAAGGGGAGCCCCGGTTTTTTTTTTTTTTTTTTTGTAAATAAGGGTGCTTATTCAAGAAAGACCTTTGGGTGGCCTACTGGAATGTAGGTTGGGAATATGAGAAAGTGGCAATGGGTTTTAGACTGAAAGGAAGAAGAGTTGATAAGTGATTATGGGAACTCCAAGCTGGGGTAGGAGGAATTTAGGGAAGGGCGACCACGTTCTTTAAACTTAGGGACTGCATTGATTCAGGAGTTTATTGGGCACTTATTAATCAGTTCCTTTGGGTACTCTTGCTTGCTGACTTCTGCATACACTCTAAGGCAAACAGGACCAAGCATTTGTGCTTGGTGGGGCTCGGGGGAGCGTGGGAAAGGGAACTGAAGCAAAAGGCTCAGCCTAGGCTAGTTCCCACATGTCTTCCCCACACAACTTTTGCATTGGTTTCTCAATGTCTTTGTGGGCATGCTGGGACTGGGCTTTGAGGTTTCTGCCTTACGGGTGGGAAGGGAGGGGGAAGGGCATTCCAACAGCAGTTTTTTTCTTTTTCCCCAATTTGGTTGCTGGAAACAGGGTAAATGGATTTTTATGCATATTATAACCTGTTCTGGTTATGTATGGAAATACAAGTAGAGGAACTCACACGACAGTAGAATCCAGGTTTTAATGAAAACAACATCCAAGGCCTAGGTATCTGAACACAGCAAGGTCTAAAGGGCACTTGTCTGTCACATTAAGCAATTCCAAGTCATATTTTAAATTACTTCCTTTCATTCCTAATGTTGCCCCTTGCTCTTCTTGTTTCTGTGTATTGGGTATATTTTATTTTCCTCTCATTCCCATTTTTCCTTCAAATATTTCTGCAGCTCTCTCCTTCCTGCTTCCTCCTTGCTGTGGTGGCTGGGATGCTTCTTCCATGATTTTTTGAATCTAGACTGGGCTGTTCTCTGTGTTAAACCAATCAGTTGCGACCTTCTCTTAACAGGTGTGTATGGAAATATGTTTATTAAGAATGAAAAATATTTTTAAGAAATATGTATTTTTATTCCTCTCATGTCATAGCAGAAAAAAATCTTTTTAAGTACCTTTTTTCTTTATGGGTTGGTGAGAGGGTGGGAATTGGGGAGAATATTTATTTCAAAACCTGTCTTTCAACATTGTATATTTTGGACTGGCATAAAGTCTCTCATAGCTATAAGACAGAAAAAAACCCATTGAGTCCAACAGAGTATCACTAATGCCTGTTAAACCTCCTGTTTATATAATGATATGGAGAACTCTTCATTTCTATATAACTATATTTTATTGTATAGATAGCACACATAGACCCTTAGATACTTGGATATTTATCCTGAGTTGGAACAAAGAAAGGGGTAAAAATATAGTCTATTTAGAACAAGGGTGTCCAATCTTTTGGCTTCCCTGGGCTACACTGAAAGAATTGTCTTGGGCCATACATAATGTACACTAAGAATAGCCAGTGAGCTAAAAAAAAAAAAAAAAAATCTCATAATGTTTTAAGAAAGTTTGCAAATTTGTGTTGGGCCGCATTCAAAGCTGTCCTGGGCTGCGTGTGTCCCGTAGGCTGTGGGTTGGACAAGCTTGAGTTAGAGCTTTCTGCAGGATTACAGAGATGTAGGAACTTCAGCCATTGACTTGTGGAGGTTAGGATATGAACTACTGTGAGGTGCACTTTCAGAGGTTGAGGCTAATACTTCTTTTCCTGCTTCCCAAGGAGGTGAAGTTTCCTTAAGACAGTGCTTTTTTACACAGAGTTTTTTGTGGTTCTATTACTCTGTTGTCTCCATTAGTCAAGGAACACGTTTTGCCATCAATATTATATTTAACAAACTATAGTAGTATAGTTTTGGAAAGTAGAAAGGCCCTTTTATGAATGTATTATTATATTTTTGGAGGCAGAGTCTTGCTCTGTTGCCCAGCTTGGAGTGCAGTGGTGCCATCTCGACTCACTGCAACCTCCGTCTCCTGGGTTCACACAATTCTCATGCCTCAGCTGGGATTACAGGTGCCTAGCACCATGCCTGGCTAATTTTTGTATTTTTAGTAGAGATAAGGTTTTCCCATGTTGGCCAGGCTGGTCTTGACCAAGTGAACCTGACTTCAAGTGATCCACCCACCTTGGCCTCTTAAAGTGCTGGGATTACAGGTGTGAGCCACCGCGCCCAGCCTACTTTGATTTCTTTTTTTTTTTTTTTCTGAGACGGAGTCTTGCACTGTGTTCCCGGCTGGAGTGCAATGGCGCTATCTTGGCTCACTGCAACCTCTGCCTCCCGGATTCACGCTATTCTCCTGTCTCAGTCTCCCGAGTTGATGGGATTATAGGCGTACACTACACCCGGCTAATTTTTTTTTTTTTTTTTTTTTTTTTTGAGACGGAGTCTCGCTTTGTCACCCAGGCTAGAGTGCAGTGGCCGGATCTCAGCTCACTGCAGGCTCCGCCTCCGAGGTTCACGCCATTCTCCTGCCTCAGCCTCCCGAGTAGCTGGGACTACAGGCGCCCGCCACCTCGTCTGGCTAGTTTTTTGTATTTTTAGTAGAGACGGCGTTTCACCATGTTAACCAGGATGGTCTCGATCTCCTGACCTTGTGATCCGCCCGTCTTGGCCTCCCAAAGTGCTGGGATTACAGGCTTGAGCCACCGCGCCCGGCCTAATTTTTTTTTTTTTTTTTGAGACAGAGTCTTGCTCTGTCACCCAGGCTGGAGTGTAGTAGCGCGATCTCAGCTCACTGTAAGTTCCACCTGCCGGGTTCACGCCATTCTCCTGTCTCAGCCTCCCAAGTAGCTGGGACTACAGGCTCCCACCACCACGCCCGGCTAATTTTTTGTATTTTTAGTAGAGACAAGGTTTCACCGTGTTAGCCAGGATGGTCTTGATCTGCTGACCTCGTGATCCACCCGCCTCGGCCTCCCAAAGTGCTGGGATTACAGGCATGAGCCACCGTGCCCGTCCTTTTTTTGTATTTTTTCAGTAGAGACGGGTTTCACTATGTTGGCCAGACTGGTCTCGAACTTCTGACCTCGTGATCCGCCTGCCTCGGCTTCCCAAAGTGCTGGGATTACAGGCGTGAGCCACAGCGCCTGGCCTTTTCGTTTCTTAATTGGCATTTTAGTTTAGCATAGTAATTTTTTTTTTTAAATTTGCTGCCACTTCAGCAGTTTTAGTGTTAGATGTGGGAGAGGTTAAGTAAGATCTGTATTGCCCTATTATCTCTAAAAGTGGCTTGTCCCTGCAGGATAGTGAATGCTTGTCTGTACCATGGAGTTACACATTTCACTGAGTTGATACCAGCAGATTTTTTTCAGGGAAAAATAATCCAATCACATAACTACAGCACCTCACCACATTCTCCCTCTCCTAACAGTGTAGAGACTTAGATTTAATTGCACCATTCCTTTCAGTAGTTATTTCTGGTGGGATGTTGAAGAGAGCATAGTGGGCAAAGGATTCCGCTTGAACAGACACTGGTGATGGGCTCCCAGGCTTGGTGGTGGCTTGCTTTCTGCACTGCAGTAAAACCACGAGAGGGCATCTTTGGCTCTGGGATTAATAATTCATCTGTCTTCTCTGACCTGTGACCTTTTCTCTCCTTTCTCTTACCCTTTCCCGGTAGTGTGAAGTGAGGGGGTCTCTCTCCCTCCTTCTCCTTCCTCTGTGATTCACCTTCCTTTTTACCCTGCCCTGCGGCGGCTCTGCCCCTTACCTTCATGGACGACTCAGAGGTGGAGTCGACCGCCAGCATCTTGGCCTCTGTGAAGGAACAAGAGGCCCAGTTTGAGAAGCTGACCCGGGCGCTGGAGGAGGAACGGCGCCACGTCTCGGCGCAGCTGGAACGCGTCCGGGTCTCGCCACAAGATGCCAACCCACTCATGGCCAACGGCACACTCACCCGCCGGCATCAGGTAACCCCTCTCTCCATCAGATGTGCAGGTAGGACTTTGGCATGATCACAGAGAGGCTATGATCCTTTTTGGGAAGCTACTCTCCTTTTGGTGATGGGCTCTCCAGTGCCCATTCTTCCAGGGATTTTTTTCCAGAGGTGTTAAATGCTGATGAGATACAAGGAATATTGCTGCTGGACTGAGTTGGGCGGAGTTACTGTCTCTAGAAGCATCCATCTGACTTCTGTTTTGCTGGAGTAGGTTTTTTGGGGTGGGCTACAATTCAAGTAATGGTAGATAGTGTAGTTTGCAGCTGTACTCAAGTTACTTTTCTGATTTTTTTTCCTTGGTATCAAAAAATCAGGAAAGTAAATGCCCACGTAGTGGTTGGGCATCTTGTGCGCTCAGCTCTAGTTCAGTCTCCCTGAGGGAACAGTCTGTACCCAGGTGTGGCAGTATCCATAAATTGTGTACTCCTGCTCTATATTGTCCTTGTGTGCTCTTTTTGTTGGCTGTGTAAATCATGTGTTGGAGGAAGGGGTCATTGTTAATTCTGTTGGTTAGAGTTGGAGAGGGAGCATCATGCTGCTGTTTAACCCAAATAACCACAGGAGCCAGTGGTCTCTGGGTTGGCTGACTCTGTGATGTGACTTGGGAGAGCTGGTGTTAGGAATAAGAAGTATCTTATGTTTCCTCTGGTTTTTCTAGTCTGACTTTGCTGTGACGTAATCTGTCTGAGGTTTTGTCTGTCTTCCTGTGTGTGTGTGTGTGCATGTGTGTGTGTGGTAGGCATTGCCTGATAGATTGCATCTTACGAGAGATTTCTGGGTGGGAACCAGAACAGTGCTCATGCCCTTATAGTCCTTTTCATTGAGTAATAATTTATTTATTTATTTATGACAGAGTCTCGCTCTGCCTCCAGGCTGGAGTGCAGTGGTGCAATCTTGGCTCACTGCATCCTCCGCCTCCCGGGTTCAAGCGTTTCTCCTCCCTCAACCTCCTGAGTAGCTGGGACTACAGGCACGTGCCACCACACCCAGCCAATTTTTGTATTTTTAGTAGAAATGGCGTTTCACCACGTTGGCCAGGATGGTCTCGATCTCTTGACCCTGTGATCCGCCTGCCTTGGCCTCCCAAAGTGCTGGGATTACAGGTGTGAGCTACCGCACTGGCTGGGTAATTTTTTTTTTTTTTTTTTTTTTAAGATAGAGAAAGTCCCTCATACTGAGGAACCTTGCAAAAAGAACAGAATTCCAATTGGAGGATCAAGGAGTCTGAGGGAGGCAGCATGCTTGCAGTGTTCCTGGGATTTTTACAGGAACTACAATAGAAAGTTAGGTATGAAATTATATTGAAAGAGGAAAGCAGGACTGCTCAGGTTTGGAGGTCATGGGGAATTCCAGGATTCAGTATGTGGTTTCTCTCTTATTTTTAACTTCTGCTTAGCAGTAAAACCACACCCTTCCTTCTTCCTGAAAGTAATGTTTAACTTCCTCTCCCTGCAGCATTACACTCTATGTAATGGGAGTGGGGTGGAGGAAGAGTCTCCCAAAGTGGTTGGCTCTCACTGTTCTACTGGAAGAGGAGCAGGCAAATACATTTTTATGTGGTATAAAGATTATTTCCTGCTGCTTAAGACAGAGCAACTTCTGGATGACATTTTGGAATGTATTCTGTGGCTCTAATAATTGTTGGTAAAGATGTTGAGCCTTCTCTTTTCTTGAGAGGAGTTGGGGTGCTTGTTTTTATACTTGGAAAGGGAGACTCGTATCTCTTGCTTTTTTCTTTAATTAAATTTCTATTTTTTACATTAGGACATGATAGCCATCTTGCTTCTTTCTTTAAAAAGCTGCCGGGAATGGGAGTTTCCAGTGGTAGTACTGCATGAAGATTCATGAGACTACAAAGCTCTTTGGAAACTCCCCAACTTAGCCCTTCCAACTTTCCTTACATTTTTATGGCTTTCCAAAAAGGTTGCATGTAGGGGAAATTATCTAGGTCTGTACTGTTTATTCAGCATATAGTTTTTGAGCACCTGTTATGTGCAGGCACTGCTCAAGGCACTAGGGAATATATCACTAAACTAATCCCAAAAACCCTCTGCCCTCATGGAGCTTACATTCTTATGTTCCAGAGACCCTGTCTGCCAGAGTTCCAGGCCTGATTTTCAATTTTGAGGAAAGTGCTAAGACTAAAGAGTGATATGGTTCTTTTATGAGTACTGACACAAGGACTCCAGGCCACACATACCTACTTGAAAGCCCTCTTTCTGTTTGAAAAAAAGATCATTTGTGTTTGGTAGAGCAAAAGAAGGCCACAAAATGAATTGTCTTCTTGTGGACTGTGTTTCAGAACGGCCGGTTTGTGGGCGATGCTGACCTTGAGAGACAGAAATTTTCAGATTTGAAACTCAACGGACCCCAGGTAATTCTTTGGCTCAAGACGTGGGTTGCTTCATTCGTATTTTCTTATTTCCCCAGCCTATAAGAGCATATTTGTGTCTTGTAAAGTGCCTGGCACATTGTACACACTCGTCAATTAGTTTCTTTCATTTACGAAAACAAAGAAGTGGAGCTCCAAAGTATGTATGTAGTTTTGTTTTGAAATGAATTTTAATGACCATTGATCTTTATGACTATTCCTTTTCCCCACTGCCATCCCATTTGATCCCTAAGTACTGCGTTTCTTTTCTAGAGACAGTAGGCTTCTACTCTGCAGCAGAAAACGCTACCTAAAATCTGGCTGGTCTTGAGCCTTTTAGATAGTATCTGAAGAGTAACATAAAGCCAGTCAAAAGATGGCTCTTACTGGGATTTTCAGGTTTGTCTTAAAAGTTCTTTATTTTTGGCCAGCTACGGTGGCTTACGCCTGTAATCCCAGCACTTTGGGAGGCTGAGGTGGGCAGATCACCTCAGGTCAGGAGTTCGAGACCAGCCTGACCAACATGGAGAAACCCCATCTCTACTGAAAATACAAAATTAGCCGGGCATGGTAGCACATGCCTGTAATCCCAGCTACTCGGGAGGCTGAGGCAGGAGAATTGCTTGAACCTGGGAGGTGGAGATTGTGGTGAGCTGAGATCATGCCATTGTACTCCAGCCTGGGCAACAAGAGCAAAACTCCATCTCAAAAAAAAAAAAAGTTCTTTATTTTAGGCTGGGCACGGCATCTCATGCCTGTAATTCCAGCACTTTGGGAGGCCAAGGCAGAGCAAAACTCCGTCTCAAAAAAAAAAAAGTTCTTTATTTTGGCCAGGCATGGTCTGCTCATTCCTGTAATTCCAGCACTTTGGGAGGCTGAGGCTGGAGGATTGCTTGAGCCCAGGAGTTCAAGACCAGCCTGGGCAACATAGTGAGACCCTGTCTCTACAAAAAAAAAATAAAATTAGCCAGGCATGGTGGCATGAGCCTGTAGTTCTAGCTACTCAGGAGGCTGAAATGGTAAGATTGCTTGAGCCTGGGAGGTTGGGGCTCCAGTGAGCTATGATCATGCCACTGCACTCTAGCTTGTGTGACAGAGTGAGACCCTATCTCAAATAAATAAATAAAAGTTATTTATTTATTGGGTGAGCTGCTCTTTTGAGGGGTCACTCAGATATAGGTGAAATTGCAGTTAACACAGTTCATGTTCACTTAGATGACCACAGCTGGGAAGTTAAATCTACTGTCTGTCACTTGGATGTTGGTGTGGCTATAATTAACTCAGTTCATGTTTGTTAAATGACTACAACTGGGAAATTATGTCTGCTGTCCTTTTGTACAAGTTCAAAAGATGACAGCCACCCATCTAAAAATCCTGAGGCCTATAGAAGATGCATGAGGAGTCCCTGTTTCCAGGGTCACTACTTACGCTTCTTATTAGGATGGCTTGTTAATACATAGTGCTTAATAGTAGTTCCTTCTCTTTTCTCTTTTGCATATAGGATCATAGTCACCTTCTATATAGCACCATCCCCAGGATGCAGGAGCCGGGGCAGATTGTGGAGACCTACACGGAGGAGGATCCTGAGGGAGCCATGTCTGTAGTCTCTGTGGAGACCTCAGATGATGGGACCACTCGGCGCACAGAGACCACGGTAAACTAAGACGTGTGTAAGATCTGGAAGTGATAAGAGGTCTTTTATTCTCTATTAGGGGAGGGGTTAAGCACTTAATTAAAATGGAGGACTGATATGCCGTTATTGATCTGATTGCATAAAGTGATCTCTGGCCAGATAGAAAGGATGAAGAGATATGGGGAAATCTAATGGCATAGGGAAGAGAGAAGGTATATCAAGGTCTATAGTAGGTTCCCTTATAGGCATAGTTACTGTCAGGGCAATTTTCCTACTTGGGGACTTCCTACAGGATGGAAAGAAAGATAGATGGTAGGCCTTAAGGCATTTCTAGGTAAAGTGTCCTAGGGATGTAAAGGTTTGTTTCTTTTAGAGTGGTATAGAATTTAATTGTTCATGGCTGGGCACGGTGGCTCACGCCTGTAATCCTAGCACTGTGGGAGGTGGAGGTGGGCGGATCATGAGGTCAGGAGTTCGAGACCAGTCTGGACAACATAGTGAAACCCCATCTCTACTAAAAACACAAAAAATTAGCCAGGTGTGTTGGTGTGTGCCTGTAATACCAGCTACTCGGGAAGCTGAGGTAGGAGAAGGACGTGAACCCGGGAGGCAGAGATTTCAGTGAGCTGAGATCACACCATTGCACTCCAGCCAGGGCGACAGTGCAAGACTCCGTCTCCAAAAAAAAAAAAAAGAAGAATTTAATTGCTCACTTCCTTAATTAGTTTTTCTTTTTCTTGTTTCCTACTTGCAGGTCAAGAAAGTAGTGAAGACTGTGACAACACGGACAGTACAGCCAGTCGCTATGGGACCAGACGGGTTGCCTGTGGATGCTTCATCAGTTTCTAACAACTATATCCAGACTTTGGGTCGTGACTTCCGCAAGAATGGCAATGGGGGACCTGGTCCCTATGTGGGGCAAGCCGGCACTGCTACCCTTCCTAGGAACTTCCACTACCCTCCTGATGGTTATAGCCGCCACTATGAAGATGGTTATCCAGGTGGCAGTGATAACTATGGCAGTCTGTCCCGGGTGACCCGCATTGAGGAGCGGTATAGGCCCAGCATGGAAGGCTACCGGGCACCTAGTAGACAGGATGTGTATGGGCCCCAACCCCAGGTTCGGGTAGGTGGGAGCAGCGTGGATCTGCATCGCTTTCATCCAGAGCCTTATGGGCTAGAGGATGACCAGCGTAGTATGGGCTATGATGACCTGGATTATGGTATGATGTCTGATTATGGCACTGCCCGTCGGACTGGGACACCCTCTGACCCTCGTCGGCGCCTCAGGTAGGCAGGAATAGGGAAGAGAAAAGGGTTTTTCCAAAACCAGGGGTAAGGGGTAGCTTTTCCTTCAACTTCTAAGAGCTTTTTGGGATCAGAGATACTTGTGGCCTCCTCCCCTCTGCTTTTTTTTTGGGGTGAAAGGCTACCCCATTTTTCCCTTTTCTGACTTGGCTTAGTATTGACTTGCTATATATATAAAATATAAATGTATATCTGTATAATATAACTATATAATTTTTTAAATGAAAATAATATATTCTAATTTTATTTTTTATTTTTTATTTTTATTTTTTGAGACGGAGTCTTGCTCAGTCGCCCAGGCTGGAGTGCAGTGGCGCGTTCTCGGCTCACTGCAAGCTCCGCCTCCCGGGTTCACGCCATTCTCCTGCCTCAGCCTCCCAAGTAGCTGGGACTACAGGCGCCCGCCACCACGCCCAGCTAATTTTTTTTTGCATTTTTATTAGAGATGGGGTTTCACCGTGTTAGCCAGGATGGTCTCTATCTCCTGACCTCGTGATCCACCCGCCTCAGCCTCCCAAAGTGCTGGGATTACAGGTGTGAGCCACCGCGCCCGGACTTCTAATTTTATTTTTTAGAGACAGAGTCTTCCTCTTTCACCCAGGCTGGAGTGCAGTGGCGCCATCTTGGCTCACTGCCACCTCCACTTCTTGCTGGGACTACAGGCAAGCACCATGACGCTCGGCTAATTTTTATATTTTTAGTAGAGATGCGGTTTCACCTTGTTGGCCAGGCTGGTCTCAAACTCCTGACCTCTGGTGATCCACCCGCCTTGGCCTCCAAAAGTGCTGGGATTACAGGCATGAGCCACCACGCCTGGTCCACAAGTTGTTTTCTATAATTTGAATATATGGGCCAGGCACAGTGGCTCATGCCTGTAATCCCAGCGCTTTTGGAGACCTAGGTAGGTGGCTCACCTGAGGTCTGGAGTTCGAGACCAGCCTGACCAACATGGAGAAATCCCGTCTTTACTAAAAATACAAAATTAGCTGAGCATGGTGACACATGCCTGCAATCCCAGCTACTCAGGAGGCTGAGGCAGGAGAATCACGTAAACCCGGGAGGCGGAGGTTGTGGTGAGCCAAGATCGTGCCATTGCACTCCGGCCTGGGCAACAAGAGCGAAACTCCATCTCAAAAAAAAAAAACAAAAAAAACCACAACTTGTGATTGTTATTAGTCTATGTCCTGAAGACTGAATTTTGCTTCTGCTTCTATGCTGAAGTTTTTGCTGTTTCTGGCTAAGATGTGACCCCCTTTTGGTGTTAGGCAGAGGATTCTGATGTCTGGGGCCATGGAATTCTTGCTCACTTCTTCTTGGGAATTTCTTTAGCTTCTGGTTTGGTATTAAGAACAGAGTCGGTCGGGCATGTTGGTTCACACCTGTAATCCCAGCACTTTTGGAGGCTGAGGCGGGCAGATCACGAGGTCAGGAGATCAAGATCATCCTGGCTAACATAGTGAAACCCTGTCTCTACTAAAAATACAAAAATTAGCCAGGTGTGGTGGCTCGTGCCTGCAGTCCCAGCTACTCAGGAGGCTGAGGCAGGAGAATCACTTGAACCCGGGAGGCAGAGGCTGCAGTGAGCCAAGATGCCGCCACTGCACTCCAGCCTGGGCAACAGAGTGAGACTGTCTCAAAACAAAACAAAACAGAATTGAAGGTTTTAGGAATACAGGACCAAAAGAGACAGTTAAGGATATATATAAGAACTTTCTTGTGGTGTTTTTAATCCCAAAGTTAAAAACAAACTTTGACCTCACAAGGGCCTTGACATTCTGTGCTTAGGGTCTTATTATTTGATTGTAAAGTGAAATTGTGGTGGCATCCTTGAGTGGGGGTTGGGGGGTACATCAGCAACACTCTGAAAGGTCACTAAGCAGCTGCCTACTCTGACTTTACTCCTTGTCCCTGGAGATTTCTTTGTTGATGTGAAAAAAGGAGTGATTATGTTTGGACTGGTATATGGTTTGCCTTGTTGCCTTGAGAGAATGCTTTAGAATGGGGTCGACAGACCCCTGGAAAGGACCATGTAGAACTATTTTAGGCTTTGCAGGCCATGTATCATCTTTGTCATATGTTGTTCTTTTTTTCAAACAATCTTTTAAAAATATAAAAAGCATTCTGGGGGTGTACAAAAACAGGTTTGGCCCATGGGCTGCCAATGCTGCTTCAGAATAAATTAGAAACAGTGTTTTCCACGCAAAGAGAAATGATAAGAAACAAGGGATGATTTATGGTTGTCTTGATGGTAAGGATATCATAGCAGCTGTTGCTGAATTTCTCTGTATGGGGTCATGACCTTTTAAAGCAAATGCCTTGGTGCTAATTTTCTTCATATATTAGGTAGCTTTGGTTAAGAGTGAACAGGGCTGGGCCCAGGGGTAGAGGCCCCATTATCTAAGACTGAGTCACTTACCTTTCAGGTGTCTTGGATAGCAAATCCAACTCCCATGTGAGTCATTTTTATTCCTCCAGGAGCACCAGACCTCGGCTGGTGCAACCTAGAACAGTGGTAGATAACAGCCATCTTTGAAGCAGTCTGTCCAGGGTGTTGGCTCTACTGCAAGTCTGCTTTTTCTGACTTCCTCATTAGTAAAGAGTGATTGGACCCAGATGGGTGTGGGTGGCCAGGTCATTCTCTGCCGTCCCTAGTTGTGCTAGTTCACATAGAGTTTTGGGCCGTTCTTGGGTTTGTTCCAGGGTAGCAATGGACTTGGAAACCTGCTTGACTAGCAAGAATATTTGCTGCTTCCTGTTCCAGGCTAGAAGAGTAATACGAGGTCAAACTTAAACAGTGAGGCAGTGATTAGTGGAAAAAGCACTGAACCCTGAGACCTTGGTTCTAGTTGTGCCTTTGCCACTAGCTAAGTAGCCTCAAGCAAGTCATTTGGTCTTCCTGGGCACAGCTTTGTTACTTGTAAAACAGAGGAAAGAATGTCCAATCCACTGCCTCTATATAGAAAAAGATATAAGATAGAGTTATTTGGAAATTTTGGTTATGGTAATTGTTCTTATAATTTTGTATATTAATAATAGAGGTTAAACATGTTCAATATGGAGCCTGAAAAACCCAGAAAAGCATACCATCTATTAATAAAGAACCACTGTTCACATTTTGGTGCATATCCTTTGAGGTTTTTTTATTGTACATGTAACTGTATCCTATTTTCCCTCTACAAAAAGGGAATCTTAACATACTGCTCAATAGCCTACTTTTAAAACTTAGCTATCTAAGCTATTCATTTTGTTTCTGTGTTTGTTTGTTTGTTTGTTTTTTGAGATGGAGTCTTGCTCTGTTGCCCAGGCTGGAGTGCAGTGGTGCGATCTCGGCTCACTGCAACCTCCACTTCCTGGGTTCAAGTGATTCTCTTGCCTCAGCCTCCCAAGTAGCTGGGATTACAGGTGCCCACCACCACGCCCAGCTAATTTTTATATTTTTAGTAGAGATAGGGTTTTGCCATGTTGGCTATGCTGGTCTTGAACTTCTGACCTCAGGTAATCCGCCCACCTCAGCTTCCCAAAGTGCTGGGATTACAGATGTGAGCCACCACGCCTGGTCCTGTTTCCGTGTTATTTTAAGACCATCTTGGTCATGTTTTACTAAATACTTTGTCCATCTGAATCACTGTTGCATAGTTGATGTTGATACCTGTGAGGCAGCCCTTCTGCTCAGGGCAACTTTGAGTATTTGGTGACAGTGGGAGTGGTTTTGTAGAACAAACAACGGCTTATTTGGAGAGCTCCACACAATAGATTCTCCTCTCCTGTGGGAGCCAGAAGAGATGAGCTCACAGATAATGGGTTTCTTTCTTCCTGGTAGTTATGAATAAATAATAGTGTGACAGACTCACCCTCTAGTGGTTGTTGGTAGTACTGGAACAGGAAGAATTGTCTCCTGGTTTGATTTTTCTTACTTTCAATTGCTTTCTCTGTTCCTAGTGGCTGGGCTTCCCAAATGTGATGTTGGTGAATAGGCTCCATTTTGAAAGAACTGGAGGTATTGTCTTTAGAAATTGGAGGATGGAATCTTACCGCTAACACATTTGTTGAGTAGCAGACATGACCTTGGGATGACTGTGAAAATTACTTTTCAAGTTTATACCTCATCAGTACCAAACCCAGATCCTCCTGTAATGTAGCAGGAAGCCCTTTATTGGTTTTTCTCTATCAATCCATCTTTTATAATTTCCAAAATAGGATAAGGAGAAGCTTAAATATGAAATGCATTTAAAGGTCTTAACCCGCCAGTTGTTTCCTGTGTGTTAATGCCTAATTTCCTGTTTGGTTAAGGAACTGTTCTCAGACTTCTGTGGCATTGAGTCAGTTGCTTTGGTTAATTCTGCTTTTTGAGAGTTTATCCTGATCTCTACCTAGAAAAGTTAATAGCTGTCAGGTATCATTCAAGTAAATGATAAATAATAAGGATTTGGTTCTTTCTTTTTGATTAGCCTCTCCTGAATGCTTGTTACTTTCTAAGCCTGCAGACTTCAAAGAAAAAAGTGTAGTTTTAATTAAATTGTAGGTGCCTTTAAGATTATTACCTTTTATTTTTCCTAACCCATTGAGGAAAATTGATCAGTATATTATTCATGCAAAGGAGAGAGAAGATGAGCACACTGAAACTCCAGTTAATCCTGCTTTGCAGATGAGGGTAATGGGAATGTCCAGGAAGCTAGCCATAATGACTTGATGTATTCTCTTGGTTATTCCAAAACTTCTCAGGAGCTACGAAGACATGATTGGTGAGGAGGTGCCATCGGATCAATACTATTGGGCTCCTTTGGCCCAGCATGAGCGAGGAAGTTTAGCAAGCTTGGATAGCCTGCGCAAAGGAGGGCCCCCACCTCCTAATTGGAGACAGCCAGAGCTGCCAGAGGTGATCGCCATGCTTGGATTCCGCTTGGATGCTGTCAAGTCCAATGCAGCTGCATACCTGCAACACTTATGCTACCGCAATGACAAGGTGAAGACTGACGTGCGGAAGCTCAAGGGCATCCCAGTACTGGTGGGATTGTTAGACCATCCCAAAAAGGAAGTGCACCTTGGAGCCTGTGGAGCTCTCAAGAATATCTCTTTTGGACGTGACCAGGATAACAAGATTGCCATAAAAAACTGTGATGGTGTGCCTGCCCTTGTGCGATTGCTCCGAAAGGCTCGTGATATGGACCTTACTGAAGTCATTACCGGTGAGTTCTAGGCCTAAGGAAAATTGCTAAGTCACTGTTACTCTCTAGTGATGTTAAGAACTAGAGGGATTTCCAGACCTTTTACTTTTGATGAAAGGTTGTGAAGTGGTGGCCTTGGGTCAAATCCATCTCACAGATTTGTTTGGATCACACAGCATTTTTGAAATTTTAAAGAACTGGTTGCTGATGTTTAAAATTCAGAAGATTTCACTTAAAATTCCAGATTCTTGGCTTCTATTAAAAATGTGGAAAAGTTGTTAACAATGGATCTCTTTTCTTTCCTAGCAGTATTTGGTCTGAACTGATTGGAGCATGTGTTCTCTAATTTACACTAATCTCCAACACATTCTATTATCTGACCAACTACAGCCGTTTAGGATGTTGTTTCCCAAACATGGAGCTGTCAACTGCTATTTTTTCACATGCTTGTAATTTCTTTTAAATATCTTCCTCTCTTGACTCACCTGCTTGGCCCATATAGACATTTAAGCTTGTGGTCCTTGCTTTATTTAGAGCAGTAGTTTTTCAGATTGTGGGTTGTGATCTATTTGTGTGATCCATTAGTGAATAAAACACAATTTTGTGGAGCATAATCAGCATTCCAAGGGAAAGGAATAAAGAAAAAGTAATATAGACCATTGCTTCTCAGTTGTGGGCCATTTTGCCTGCCCTGCCCTGAGGACATTTGGACATTTGTAGTGTTGGAGATGTTTTTGGTTGTTATAACTTAGAACAGGGGAAAGGGAGTGCTACTGGCATCTAGTGAGTAAAGGCTAGGTATACTGCTAAACATCCAGCAATAGACAAGACAGCTCCTCATAGCAAAGAATTATCTGGCTCAAAATGTCAGTAGTGCTGAGGTTGAAAAACTCTGGTATAGATAGATCGGAGAGCATTGCTTATCGTTAAATATTGCTTTACAAAACCTTATTTCATGATCTGTATGTTTATTTTGAGCTGTAATGTAGAACATGTTTCTTGCTGAGGTTCACAAACAAAACTTGAATATTACTACAAGGTATTTGGTCACTGGGAAAGACTGAGAAATGATATAATAGGGGATTCTCTTTGATGTTCTTCAGACATGTTGTCTTGAATGCTCAAGAGCCATCTGATGAGTTGTCTCTTCCAGGAACCCTGTGGAATCTTTCATCCCATGACTCAATCAAAATGGAGATTGTGGACCATGCACTGCATGCCTTGACAGATGAAGTGATTATTCCTCATTCTGGTTGGGAGCGGGAACCTAATGAAGACTGTAAGCCACGCCATATTGAGTGGGAATCGGTGCTCACCAACACAGCTGGCTGCCTTAGGTAACAATAGGGGCTTTGAGAATATGAAGGTGAATTTTTGAGGACTGACTTAAATTTCCTTAAAAAACAATTAAAATTCTTTAGCCTATTCTTTAGCCTCCATTCCTATCTGTATTGCATACTGTAACTCCAACCTGTCTTTCTACCTTTGTTGCTATTCTCTTATGTGTACCACATGTACCTATATCAGTTTTCTTGCTGTTCCCCACACATCCTCTTCACTTTATGCCTCTTTGACTTTGTTCATCTACTTTGGTAAGCTTTTGTTCAGCATCTACCACATGTAAAGTGGTCTAGTCCTGGACTTGTCTATGTCCTTGCCCTAGTTATCTGTATTTCAAGTCAGGCTGTGATAAATGCAGCAAAAGGGGTACAGAGCACTAGGAGGTTAGGGCATGAGTGAGGAAGGTCTGTTCTTTCCGTGAATGCCTTTCTCTTCTTATTTATCTTTTTGTGGTTAAACTCAAGTGCCTTTATTTTATTAAAATTTTCCTGACTTATTTTTATATCCTATACATGCTGCTATATAATCTGTCTCTCTTTGGAATACACCTCTGTGTGCTCTGTTCTACATATATATTATACTTCCATACAAGAAGTGTATATTCCATCTTGAATTACTGCATCTGGTATATATCATTAACCCCTACCCCACAGTGATATAGACATTCAGAAGGTGGGGACTGTTAATCAACTTTCTCTGAACTGCAGTACCTTGCTTATGATAAGTATTCGCTATTATAGTGAGTAGAAAAAAATATTCAGGAATCTTGTAGGTGTTGAGGGATATTTAAGGGAGGATTTCTGGATTTGAGTCATCTTGAAGCTTCTGGTTTCCCCTCAGGAATGTAAGCTCAGAGAGGAGTGAAGCTCGCCGGAAACTTCGGGAATGTGATGGTTTAGTTGATGCCCTCATTTTCATTGTTCAGGCTGAGATTGGGCAGAAGGATTCAGACAGCAAGGTAAGTGCTTGTCTTACCTTTAATGACTGAGTGAATTCCATTCACCAGAACTATGAAGTATCTGTAGGTCAGAGACCTATCATCTCAGGCTTTCAAGTAATGTTAACTATTTTTACTGGCCCCTACCCCTTATTTTTGAGACAGAGTCTTACTCTGTTGTCCAGGCTGGGGTACAGTGATGTGATCTCAGCTCACTGCAACCTCCGTTTCCTGGGTTCAAGTGATTCTCGTGCCTCAGCCTCCCAAGTAGATGGGATTATAGGCGTGCACCACCACGCCCAGCTAATTTTTGTATTTTTAGTACATTTCACCATGTTGGCCAGGCTGGTCTCAAACTCTTGACCTCACGTGATCCATCCACTTCAGCCTCCCAAAGTGTTGGGATTACAGGCGTTAGCCACTGTGCCCAGCCAAGCCCCTACTCCTTAAAGTGGACATTCAACTTAAAAGAAAACATGTGTTTTGTTCGTTTGTTTGTTTTTTTGAGATGGAGTCTGGCTCTGTCGCGCAGGCTGGAGTACATTGGCATGATCTCGGCTCACTGCAACCTCTCCCTCCTGGGTTCAAGCGATTCTCCTGCTTCAGCCCCTGAGTAGCTGGGATTATAGGCACCTGCCACCATGCCCAGCTAGTTTTTGTATTTTAGTAGAGACAGGGTTTCACCATGTTGGCCAGGCTGGTTTTGAACTCCCGACCTCAGGTGATCCACCTGCTTCAGCCTCCTAAAGTGCTGGGATTACAGGTGTGAGTCACTGTGCCCAGCTTTTTTTTCTTTTTTTAAAAATCTGTCACCTATATATTTTAAAGCTGCTTAGCTGTCTTCCAAAATTGTACATTGTCTAAGTAGTAAGAATGATGATCCAAGTTTCAGTCACACACCAAATAGTGGCAGAAGCCAATAAGTCCATAGTTGGGCCTTCCATTATTAGCCTGAGGCTACAGGGATTTCAAGAAGCCTGGAGCGCTTAAGAGGCATCCTGAGAAGTTATGGATTGGGTTATGCATTTGAATATCAACATTTTAATACCTGAGTCATGGAAACCTGTGGAGAAATCACAATAGACATTCTTTTTTCTCATTGGCCCTTTTATCTTGTGTACCTAAGCTTGTAGAAAACTGTGTTTGCCTCCTTCGGAACTTATCATATCAAGTTCACCGGGAGATCCCACAGGCAGAGCGTTACCAAGAGGCAGCTCCCAATGTTGCCAACAATACTGGGCCACATGCTGCCAGTTGCTTTGGGGCCAAGAAGGGCAAAGGTGAGTCTTGGTTCCTGTTTCTTACTCTTTAATGTGGGACAGGGAAAGGAAGGAACACTTTAGCTTAAGATACAAAATACTTGGCAAGCAATATGGGAGTCTGCCTGGTTACAGATGTCTTTTTGCTTTGCTGCTTCTCCTGTGTTGTGTGCTTCATTCAAGGTTTGGTGGTGGGGTGGTGGTGGTGGTGTGTTGGTGGTGATGGTGGTGGTGGTGGTGGTATCAATGAGTGGGGCAGTGGAAAATGAGAACTCAACTAATCTGGGACCTTCTTCCCCATACGTCCTTTGCATTTTCTGTGTTTTTCTTTTCTTCTTTGTGCTTCCCTGCTTATTTGCCCATGATTCTGCTGACATCTTTCTCCTGCATTTTTCTTATTTCTTTTCTCTTCTCTGCTTTCTGCCTTGGGTGATGCACTGGAAGATGAGTGGTTCTCCAGAGGTGAGTGGAGTCTTTTAAGGTGCTTATCTACTTCTAATTTGCATGTTTTGGTTTTAGCTTCCCTAGTATGTCCTTGCCTAACCTTTCCCTGTCTATGCATGTAGGAAAGTTCAGTTGAGGAAGACACTGAAACAGGTTTAGCTCTTTGGAGCTAATAGCTCATGGCATGCTGTTTCTGGGCAGCAGTCCCCATTATCAGAGCTCAGGACAATAGCATCAACAATGGTCATCCTCATCTTACCTATCTGCTGCCTGTTTTCTATCCTTGTTTCTGAATAGTCCCCTGCTGGAACAAGTTGCCCCCACCCGCCCTTTGCCCCTCGTGGTGCATCTGTGATCAAAAGGTTCTGACCGAAGAATGAAAAATGTGCCAGGTGGAATCTTTTCTATTTAAAACTGACTTACCCCTTTTCCTGCCCTTTTTCATTTTTATAGGGAAAAAACCCATAGAGGATCCAGCAAATGACACAGTGGATTTCCCTAAAAGAACGAGTCCAGCTCGGGGTAAGTTATCTTCTCAGTCTCCAAAGGTCTCATAAACATAGTACAAAGATAAGATATTTGGTAACTTAACAGCAGACTTTATGTAACATGTTTATTGTCCTCTCTTTTCCAACTTACAGACTGAAATGATTGTGAAAGTATTGGGAAGCTGTATAGTATTACAGCAGTAACTTACAAAGGACTACTTGTTAAGGCAGTTATTCAGGTTACTTGAGGATAGAATAAGGTCCTGATGGTAGTCTAGAGCAGAAATTTGGGAACCATAAATGACCACTACAGTGCCTGAGACTTAAACCTCACTTTTAAAAGAAGCTCCTTTACTAAGAAAGATACTTTTTAGGCTGGGCGTGGTGGCTCATGACTGTAATCCCAGCACTTTGTGAGGCTGAGGCGGGCAGGTCACCTGAGGTCAGGCGTTTGAGACGAGCCTGGCCAACATGGTGAAACCCTGTCTCTACTAAAAATGCAAAAATTAGCTGGGCATGGTGGCGGGTGCCTGTAATCCCAGATACTCTGGAGGCTGAGGCAGGGGAATCGCTTGAACCCGGGAGGCGGAGGTTGCAGTGAGTTGAGATCGCGCCACTGCACTCCAGCGTGGGCGACAGATAGAGACTCGTCTCCAAAAGAAAAAAAAGATAATTTTTACACTTTACTATAAGAAATTTGGATCTTTATTTTCATCAATACAGTGAGTCCAAAGTTCACAGCTCTCCATGGATATAAAAATTATAAACGTTTAATCTGTAATGGACCGTTGTAGTAATTGCAAAGATGGGAAGAATGACTGGGTTAAGTTAGAAATAATTGATTTGAGATGAGGAATTTTTAACCTTGAGTGCTGTCAATGAGCTAAATGGAGCCCCTGAGCGCTCATGGTAGAACCAAAGGCAAAGCTATGGGAGAGGAGGCAAGAAGGAAGGAAAGAGAGGAGTTGAGTATAATGAGTTGATATTTGTTCCACTCTTACATTGGATTCATTAGTCTTTTTTTTTAATGAGACGAGTCTCACTCTGTCGCCCAGGCTGGAGTGCAGTGGCGTGAACTCGGCTCACTGCAAGCTCCACCTCCCAGGTTCACGCCATTCTCCTGCCCTCAGCCTCCCGAGTAGCTGGGACTATAGGCGCCCGCCATCACGCCCAGCTAATTTTTTGTATTTTTAGTAGAGACGGGGTTTCACCGTGTTAGCTAGGATGGTCTCAATCTCCTGACCTCGTGATCTGCCCACCTTGGCCTCCTAAGTGCTGGGATTACAGGTGTTGAGCCACTGCGCCTGGCCTCATTATTCTTAAGACATGGAATTTGGCCTCTAAATTTGCTGTAGAGAGTGTGAGAGAGTTTAGGGAACCTGATGGTATAGAACATCAATCGGGAGTATTAAGGCTGGACTCCAGCCAGCTAGAGCCTGGTTTATTGGTACTGATTAGCACCTTCTGCCTTCTTTTTCTCTTTTGTGCAGGCTATGAGCTCTTATTTCAGCCAGAGGTGGTTCGGATATACATCTCACTTCTTAAGGAGAGCAAGACTCCTGCCATCTTAGAAGCCTCAGCTGGAGCTATCCAGAATTTGTGTGCTGGGCGCTGGACGGTAAAGTACCTTTTAGAAAATGGATTTGGAGATGGGAAAACTTAGATAACTAGTTTGTTGCCATTTGTAATTTGTTCTACCCCTTTCTATGTGCTATTCTAGTATGGTCGATACATCCGCTCTGCTCTGCGTCAAGAGAAGGCTCTTTCTGCCATAGCTGACCTCCTGACTAATGAACATGAACGGGTGGTGAAAGCTGCGTCTGGAGCACTGAGAAACCTGGCTGTGGATGCTCGCAACAAAGAATTAATTGGTGAGGAGTTGAATGCTAACTATTACCTCAAAATTTAGTACAGTGTTTGTAGTCCAGCAGATGCCTCTAATTTATTGAATTTATTGAAATGACTGAAGGGAAGGACCCTCCCCCGCTTCATAGTTCATGAATGCGAGAGTTGGTAAGGGTTTTAATTTAATGGTTCTTGGAAAGAAAGCAAATGACAACTCTTCAAAAATAGAATAATAATTGCTATTATTTATTGAGCACTTACTTTGTTACTAGGCATTGTTAAATGCTTCTGTGTTTTCATTTAATCCTCACCACTTTACAAAGGTCCATTTTTTTTTATAGGATAAGGAAATTACTTAACTCATGGAAGTTAAGTAAATTGCCCAGAGTTAATGTAGCTAGTTAGTAGCGGAGCCCAGTTGTTTATTTATATTTTAAATTCATAATAACTCTTCTATCAAATAATTATAATATTCAAGATATTTTCATTAGAGTATCTGAAAGGACTGTGTAGCTTATCTAATATACAGTATTTACACTTTCAATGTGGTTGAAGTAGAAAAGAAATAAAGGAATAGGTAGGACAGTAAATCCATGGCTATTTCAGGTCCTTAGCCCTTTTGAGATGATAATCCTATAGGATAATGAAGTTGATTCTTATGGACAGCACCTACACTTGATATGATTAATGCAATTAAGTATAATGTAAGGCTCTTCATGACCTGACTTGATCTTTTCTCCCTGTATACATTCTTTCTGACTAGGTAAACATGCTATTCCTAACTTGGTAAAGAATCTGCCAGGAGGACAGCAGAATTCCTCTTGGAATTTCTCTGAGGACACTGTGGTCTCTATTTTGAACACTATCAATGAGGTTATCGCCGAGAACTTGGAGGCTGCCAAAAAGCTTCGAGAGACACAGGGTATTGAGAAGCTGGTGTTGATCAACAAATCAGGGTGAGCTTACCACCTAAAATTACAATCAGAAGAATTTGAGTGAGTGGGGAGTTGTTTCCTTCTTTTGGTTACTAAGAAAAAGGAAGCCGGGCGCGGTGGCTCACGCCTGTAATCCCAGCACTTTGGGAGGCCAAGGTGGGCAGATCACGAGGTCAGGAGATCGAGACCATCCTGGCTAACACGATGAAACCCTGTCTCTACTAAAAATAGAAAAAATTAGCCAGGTGTGGTGGCAGGCGCTTGTAGTCCCAGCTACTCGAGAGGCTGAGGCAGGAGAATGGTGTGAACCTGGGAGGCGGAGCTTGCAGTGAGCCAAGACCGCGCCACTGCACTCCAGCCTGGGCGACAAAGCGACACTTCATCTCAAAAAAAAAAAAAAAAGGAAATTTCCTCTTATTTACATGTAAAGTGTGAAGAGCTATTGCTCTATTACCTGTCTTGATGTTGATCCATAAATTAATAGGCTCTTATGTCAGACTTTTTTTGTGTCACTATTTGGGGTAGAATACAGGATTTGGTAAAAATTTGATTTAACCCATTTTGGCATTTATATTCTTGTTTGAGACAGAGTCTCACTCTGTCACCCAGGCTGGAGTGCAGTGGTGCAATCTCAGCTCACTGCAACCTCCACCTCCCGGGTTCAAGCGATTCTCCTGGCTCAGCCTCCTGAGTAGCTGGGACTACAGGTGTGTGCCACCATGCCCAGCTACTTTTTTATATTTTTGTGGAGATGGGGTTTCACCATGTTATCCAGGATGGTCTCCATCTCCTGACCTCAGGTGATCCACCTGCCTTGGCCTCCCAAAGTGCTGGGATTACAGGCATAAGCCACCATGCCCTGCCCCTGGCATTTATATTCTTATGTTATTAGACGATATAGGGTCTAAGCTTTTTTCCTGGTCTTATATCCAAATTCCATATGGTGTTACTTTCCTCCAAAGGAACCGCTCAGAAAAAGAAGTTCGAGCAGCAGCACTTGTATTACAAACAATCTGGGGATATAAGGAACTGCGGAAGCCACTGGAGAAAGAAGGATGGAAGAAATCAGACTTTCAGGTATAGTAACTTTTGAGACCAAGACTTTGACTTTTTTTTTTTTTCTTGGTCCCAGGATAATGCTTCTGTTGTCTTTGGTTTCTGCCATTTCACCATCATGTTAAATCTTTTTTTTTTTTTCTTTTTTGGAGACAGAGTCTTACTCAGTTGCCCAGGCTGGAGTGAAGTGGTGCAGTCTTGGCTCACTGCAACCTCCACCTCCCGGGTTCAAGTGATTCTTGTGCATCAGCCTCCCCAGTAGCTGGGACTACAGGCGCATGCCACCATACCCAGATGATTTTTTGTATTTTTAGTAGAGATGAGGTTTCACCATGTTGGCCAGGCTAATCTTGAACTCTGAGCTTAGGCAATCCGCCTGCCTCGGCCTCCCGAAGTGCTAGGATTACAGGCGTGAGCCATTGCACCTGGCCTCATGTTGAATCTATTTTTGACCCATATGTCTTCATTAGGAATTATCTGGCCAGGCGTGTTGGCTCAAACCTGTAATTTGAACACTTTGGGAGGCTGAGGCAGGTGGATTGCTTGAGCCTAGGAGTGTGAGACCAGGCTGGGCAACATGGTGAAACCCATCTCTACCAAAAATAGAAATAAAAGAAGTAGCCAGTTGTGTCATTTGCCAGTAGTCCTAGCAACTCAGGAGGCTGAGGTGGGAGGATCGCTTGAGCCCAGGAGGTGGAGGTTGCAGTGAGCTGAAATCACACTGCTGCACTCCAGCCTGGGCAACATAGCTAAACCCTGTCTCAAAAAAAAAAAAAAAAAAAAAAAGAAAAACATTTGGTTTACTCCTCAAAAGGATGATGTGTCTACAATTCATTTGTTGCTGACACAGCTCAGGCATTCCTCTACGTCATAACATACTTTAGGTGCAGGTGATAATGAAGGATGATGGCCTTTTTGCCCAAATCTACCATCGCCCTTTGAGAGAATTTTTACTATTCTCTGAAACTTATTTTCTTCTGATAGTATCAACATTTGGATCCTTTGTAATCTCCTGTTCTGGAACACAAATAGAAGCCATAATATCCTAGTTTGTTTCACTATCTAGGTTATTTATTCAACTCTTATGAGTTGCTTTTTTGTAATTCTATTTGGGAATAGGAACCTAGAGGTTTATGCCCATTAGAGCATAAGATATGGGTGAATTCAGTATTCTGTGATATTATTGCGTTTGTGTTTGCCTCTAGGTGAATCTAAACAATGCTTCCCGAAGCCAGAGCAGTCATTCATACGATGATAGTACTCTCCCTCTCATTGACCGGAACCAAAAATCAGGTGCAGTATCCAGAAGGCACACCCTCTCCTTTTAGCCACTCTTGCTGTTCTAGGTGGCTTACTAACAAGTAGGATATATATTATTTCTGAATTAAGTAGTCTTTTGGGGGAGGGGAATAATTCTCCACTCCAGGATCCTAATGCAGAAATGGGTAGGTCTAAGCATTAGAAATTAAAACAAAACAGGTAATTAGCCTGAGTGTGATTCCCTTATCATTGCTTGTGAACTTAAAACACTGGAAAGTGAACTCTAGTCTGTTTTCTCTATTTTTTCTCCTTTTAAATTTCCATTTAATACCGAATATTATAATAGATAATTACTATTTTAAAATTACAAAATATAAACAATCAGAAAAATAACAAAAAATCACTTGTTTCTATTATCCAGAGAAAACCACTTGTATCTTTTTAAACATTTTTACCATGTGAGCAAACACATTTTTCCTCTGAGATGAATTATATATTTTGTTTTGTAATGTTTTTCTTTTTCACATGAAGTGTATATTGTGACCATTATTATCTTAATCACACTTGCCTTTTTCCTTGATTATTGGTTCTTAAAGTGTGGTCTGAGAGTCCCAAGACTGTTACCATTTGTACTTATGGCACAGAAAGCAGTGATGCTTCTGGTGACTTAGCAGTGACATAAAGCTGAATGAGTCATTGTAGTCTTCATTGCCACTCACATAGGTAAAAGCAGAGAGCCATTTTCACTTAATTGGAGAAGAAAAAAAATCAGGCCAGGTGTGGTAGCTCATGCCTGTAATCCTAGCACTTTGGGAGGCTGAGGAGGGCGGATCACCTGAGGTCATGAGTTTATGATCAGCCTGGCCAACATGGTGAAACCCCATCTCTACTAAAAATACAAAAATTAGTTGGGTGTGGTGGCGGACCCCTGTAATGCCAGCTACTCAGGAGGCTGAGGCAGGAGAACCACTTGAACCCAGGAGGCGGAGGTTGCAGTGAGCTGAGATCGCACCATTGCACTCCAGCCAGGGCAACAGAGTAGAGACTCCATCTCATAAGAAAATAAAAATCACTTTTATTATTTTTCTACCCTTGAGTATACATCTTTTTAATATTCTGTACTGATGAAATAGCATATTAAAGCATGATGGTTGTCTTAAGGAAATGTACTTATGTTATTGTTTCAGTTACTAGTTAGACTAGCCACTTTTTAATTGTTTATTTATTTATTTTGAGATGGGGTCTCCCTATGTTATCCAGGCTGGTCTTGAACTCCTGGTGTCAAGTGATCCTCCTGCCTTGACCAAGTGTTGGGATTACATCCTGCACCCAGTCACATTAGCCACTTTGTTTAATGGAACACCATTTTTACTTGGAAAAAAATGTCTGGTAGACAAAGGGATTATTCAGATGTGAGCATTTGGCAGACATTTCCTCAAAAAATGAATGCGATAAGCTTGTTTTTTTTTTTTTTTTTTTTTTTTTGAGACGGAGTCTCGCTCTGTTGCCCAGGCTGGAGTGCTGTGGCCGGATCTCAGCTCACTGCAAGCTCCGCCTCCCGGGTTCCCGCCATTCTCCTGTCTCAGCCTCCCGAGTAGCTGGGAGTACAGGCGCCCGCCACCTCGCCCGGCTAGTTTTTTGTATTTTTTAGTAGAGACGGGGTTTCACCGTGTTAGCCAGGGTGGTCTCGATCTCCTGACCTCGTGATCCGCCCATCTCGGCCTCCCAAAGTGCTGGGATTACAGGCTTGAGCCACCGCGCCCGGCCGCGATAAGCTTGTTGCTTTGAGGAAAAGAACACAGTGTTTGCTGCCTGAGCTTTCAAGTGGAAATTGTAGTTTTGAAAAACTTTTATTTGCTACTGTGAGCCTGGTAACTTCCCAATACTGAAAAGACTTTTCTAGGCTGAGTGCAGTGTCTCATGCTTATAATTTAAGTACTTTGGGAGACTGAGGCAGGAGGATCATTTGAGCCCAGGAGTTTGAGACTAGCCTGAGCAACGTAATGAGACCATGTCTGTACAAAAAAATTAGCCAGGCATGGTGGCACATTCCTGTAGTCCCAGTTACTTGGGAGGCTGTGGCAGGGGGATCACTTGAGCCCAGGTGGTCAAGGCTGCAGTGAGCCATGATTGTGCCACTGCATTCCAGCCTGGGCAACAGAGCAAGACCCTGTCTCAAAAAATACATGAATAAAATTAAAAAAGACTTTTCTAATGAAATAAACAGTGATATTAACAAATGTGATTTCAAAATATTGTATAATGCTATGTGTTAGCATTTTGAACATCTGGATAACTTGAAGCAGTATTTTGCAAGTGACAAATGCATATGTCAAAATCGCACATAGGTAATTGATCCATTAAAAGTGCAAGAAGGACCGATGGATTTTAATTAAACAGTATGAAGAGATTGTTAGTTATAGATTCCACATTACTATCAACTGTTAAGAAACTACTATTAATTAATATACTATTAAAGAATAATAACCACAATTATCTGAAAAGACTATTAAAATCATCCTCTCTTTTCCAACTTTTTATCTGTGTGAGGCTGGATTTTCTTGATATACATTAACTATAATAACATATCACAACAGATTGAATGCAGAAGCAGATATGAGAATCTAAGCTAAACTTCAAAGAGATGTGCAAAAATGTAAAGGATTTTATTAAAGATTGTTTATGGTAACTAATAAGTTTACTTAAGTGAAATAGATACTTTAAACTTCTCAGTATGGTAACAGTTAATACATATAACTCACACCAATGAAGGTTCTTTAGATCCTCATAATTCTTAATACTGTAAAAGGACCTTGAGACCAAATAATTTGAAAACTGCTGGTTTAGATGGAATTGTTTTTTGATTTAAGAGTCTGTAGGGGCCAGGTGTGATGGCTCACACCTGTAATCCCAGTACTTTGGGAGACTGAGGTGGAAGGATCGCTTGAGCCCAGGAGTTTGAGACCAGTCTGAGCAATGCAGTGAGACCTCATCTCTACAAAAAACTTAAAAATTATCCAGGCGTTGTGGTGCACATAGTTGGTGCTAAGTAGAAGTGTGAATGAAGGGAAGAAAGGAGGACCAGAGAGCAATTTTCATGATGTGGACAGATTTTGAAGAATTGTTTTTGACATGGATAACTTTCTGACTTCATACAGATAAGAAACCTGATCGGGAAGAAATTCAGATGAGCAATATGGGATCAAACACAAAATCGCTAGGTATGTGATTAATTCCTGCCTAAGGATGTGGAGTAATATTTCACTGGGCTAAGGAGAGCTGTCTAGCTCTACAGTTTTTTTTCTAACACCCTTAACCATTTACCATCCTGGGAGAGCATTGGCTGATCATTTCCATTTTGAAGTATGTAAGGAAATTTAATAAAATCTGATCTGCCTACTTTTTTCACATTCCTACATGCTCAAAGGTTTTCAGAAATCTTTCTATGCCTCTCCCGTTACTACACATTCAAGTTTGTGTCCCTAAACTTATAGCCCATTATATTCCTACCCCAGTCTCCTTCTCCGGAGTAAATGGATACATTCTGTTTCTGCCTAACTATTCTGCTTGCTATTCTGTCTTTTCACTCTGTAGTTTGATTCTGCTCATGTAATACCTCTTACTGGTATGTCCTTCCCTTTTGCTTTTCCAAATTCTTTTTGTCTCCAAAGGTTTAACTCAAGTCCTGTTCTCCCTTGTCAGGTCCTTTCTAACGATTGCAGCATATTTCACTTGCTCTTCTTTTAATTCCAATACCATTTTCAGACAGACCTCTTGTTTAGCTTTATTATGCCATATTCTGGGTGTTTTATACATATTGTCTTCCATCTTAGATTCAAGATTCAAGTTCTGTTTTTGAGACAGAGTCTCACTCTTTCACTCCCGGCTGGAGTGCAGTGGCGTGATTCTCATACCTCAGCCTCCTGAGTAGCTGGGACTACAGGTGTACACCATCACACCTGGCTAATTTTTATATTTTTAGTAGAGATGGGGTTTCGCCATTTGGCCAGGCTGATCTTGAACTTCTGGCCTTAAGTGATCCACCCGTCTGAGCCTCCCAAAGTGCTAGGATTACAGGCATGAGCCACCGCGGTCAGCCAGATTCAAGTTCTTTAAGTTGGGACCATCAGACTTCAATGCCTTTCTGGAGCATTTGGCAAGCTCAGTTCCCAACAGTGGTGCCTAATTACACCCATCTGCTTGATATATATTGTACAGTAGAGGGGAATGTCATATTTCTGCGTACGTTTTTTTTTTTTTTTAACCAGATAACAACTATTCCACACCAAATGAGAGAGGAGACCACAATAGAACACTGGATCGATCGGGGGATCTAGGCGACATGGAGCCATTGAAGGGAACAACACCCTTGATGGTAAATTCTTTTTATATACTGCTATCTGTCTAAGGCTAGTTCTATTTTGAATCCTATGTGTTTTGTGAAATACAAAAAAAAGTACAGAGAAAGATCACATCCTTTTCTGGTAGGGGTTTTTAGGAAAAAGTAAGGGTTTTGTCTCATGTTGGGATTTCGTGGGCCGTTATTCTGCAGTGGTCAAAATGGGGGAAGCATGTCTGTAAAAGTGTTACTGATATGACTAACACTAACTGATCTATTTTCAAACATTACCTTTTTCCTCTTCCTCCCTGTTTATGAATGTTTTGCCCTTCTCTTACTATTATATCTTGTTTTGTTTGAGTTTACAAATTTTCAGAGTTTCCCTAGGTCTGGCACACACATGAGGTTCCTGTCTCTACTCATACTAACAAATTGCATGTGTTCACAGCAGGACGAGGGGCAGGAATCTCTGGAGGAAGAGTTGGATGTGTTGGTTTTGGATGATGAGGGGGGCCAAGTGTCTTACCCCTCCATGGTATGTTCTTCAGTCACCCCCAAGATTGTCCTTGAGGAAGGAGGCTCCTGTGTGCCAGCAATTTGTCAATCATGCTGATCTGATCAGGCCAGAGGCTAACTAGTCTCAGCCACATGGGGCTCGAGGGGTTCTGCTTTTGTGATTATTACCTCTTAAGAGTCTGGGACATGCAGCTGGTAATCTGATTCTCCATTATGTGCTGCTTTCCTGTTTCCAGATTTGCTCAGCTTTTTTTGAGGGGGGGTCTCCTTAATCCCAACCCCGTTAACATCCTCTCTTTCTCTTTTTTCTCCACAGCAGAAGATTTAACACCACTGTCTCCATTCCATCTGGGCTTATATGTACTTTTATTTTTTGGTGGTGAAATTGACTGATGATTTTCCTTTTTCTTCGCTGGACTATTGTGCCAACTGCCAGGCTGCCTCCTGCCCTTACAGCCTTACATGGCTGCCTTCTTTCCATCAATTCCCAACTTCTTCCGGTGAAGTTTAATTGTCTCAACGCTTCCCCCTCCCCCATTCCCTCCATTTTCTCCCAAGAAGCCTGACTCAGTTATTTGCGTATTTTGAGAAACTGCTGCAGATTAGTTCTTCTTGCCAGTTCTCCCTGGAACTCTTGGCCTTTTGTGGAGGGAGGGATGGAGAGAATAGCAATCTTCACTGGAAGCCGTGGGAAGAATTGGAAGTTACATGCTGTATATGCAATGTCCAGCAGTCTGATAAACTGATGATTCTTAATCAAGATTTTTTCCTGGTGGGGAAGGGACTTTTATTTTCTTTTAGAGAGGGGAAAGTGTGAACTCTTCCCTTATTCCTAATGGCTATTTTTGAAGCAAAGAAGGCCGGCAACATTGGCACATGCCACCTGGCAAAGGACCCTTGAGTAAGTGAAGGTCTCCTAGAACTGGGATTAAGAAACCTTGCTCTCCTCATCTCCAAGGCAGGGACCATCAAGAACCTACAGACTCCATCTCTTCTGCAAGCCTCATGCCAACCCTGGGCTATTGCTGCTGCCCCTTAAACAGAGGCTGTCCTTAACCCACTTCTCCCGCCCTGTGATATGTCTGCTGAGTTGGCCTGGCCATTTCCAAGAGGCTATAGAAAGGGGAGAATGTCAAGGAAGACTTTTGGTTGAGAAGGAGCAGAAAGATGTGTTTTTGGGAAGAAGAAGACCTCTAGGAGGAGCTAGTAGGAATGTACATGAAACGATTAGTCTGAAACTGGCTTCCCCACTCCCCTGTTTCTCCTTTTCCTATCCTTATAGGCCTGTCCCTTGCCTCTGCCCTGGATTGGTTGGCAAACTAAAGGACTTGATGTACATAACTCCTGTCCCTTTTACCCTTACAAGGTGGGGATTGCCCCTGGCTTTGCCTCTTCTTTGTGCCTTTGGCCTGGGGTGCATCTCCTCCCGCCCTTCCATGTGCCTTTCTTTGCCTCTGCAGTCTCATTTCTCATAATTTTGCAAATTATATTTTGTTGCTTTCTTACCTACTATTGGCCCTAAATAGCAGAAAGAAGAGAAGTGACCTAGAGAACCTCAGATTCTTCACTGAGGATTGGTATAGCCATGATTTCAGTCATAGCAAGCTTTTGCTCAACAGCATGTGGGTGGGATTTTGCCAAAATTCTATTCTGATGAATCTCAAAGTAAGGTTGGTAAGGGAGGTGAGTGGTGGACTCTTACTCCTTAGGTGCCCAGAATTTACCATCATCTCTGAAGGAGTTACAGGGAAGTGGTCTCCCCAATTGTCCCCTCCCTCCAGTATTGCCTCCTCTCACTTTAGCATATATTAATTAGCAGGTTGGGCTAGAGAAATCAGCTGCTATGCGGGTTGATTATTATTATTATTTTTAATCCTTTTCCTTATTTGCCTTCTACTCCCCTTAATCTAATCTAAAAGCTCTGTTCCATGCAACTGGAGTTCTTTATCCCTCTCTTCCCCTTCCCTTATATATTGAGGCTATGGGGTAGGAGAAAAGTGCACAACCCACCACCCCCTTTACTCGTGCATTAAAATTTCTCATTTACCCTTTCCCCGCTTTCCATTTCTTCCCACTTTCATCTACCTTTTCTGGCAAAAAGGAGCCTTTTGCTCTCTGTGACCCCTAAGAGCATACTGCACAGGGGAAATTGCCCCATCCAGACCGGGCTCCACTCTTGATTTCTTTTGTCCTCTTCTGCTCTTTTCCTGGTGCTCTTTTTTCTCGGTGGGGTGTGGGTAATAGAACAGCCATGGGCTTTTGGGGACCTTTAACTTTTTTTTTCCTCTTTTGTTTATAAAAACACTAAACATTCAATTCCAGAGAACCAAAAATCCCACCTTCCCACCGAACACTACTAAGGGGCCTGTGTTCTGCTCCATACCTTTTCTCTTTTCTTTCTGTCTTGTTAATGCTTTTAAAAACAAATGAGTTTTTTATATAAATAAAGTTTTTAAAGTGTGTATGTGGGGGGTCTGTGTCATTTCTTCACTTCAAGCTGTTATTTCTTCCCTGCTTTTCATCTTTGTTACTTCCTTATGTATCAGTGTCCTTTCCAGAGCAACCAGAAGGAGGTTATACCAGGATTTATTTTGAGCTCAGCCCCAAGTCTTATTAAGCAACGTTCTTGTTAACTATATGTGAAACATTTTTTTCTTCTGAAGATTCTTAAAAATTGAATGTGGCTGACGTTGAACATGGGAGCTTATTGCTAACTTAAGAGATAGGAAACTGAAGCATAAAGAATTAATGACTTACTTTAATTACTGGGATTCTTTTGCAACATTTGACAAAACTAACATTGAATAAAGTCCACTGTAATATGTAGCCCTCTTAAATATAACACTTAGGACTAGAAGATTAGAAACTACCAATCCCAACTACCTAATAGGAAAATGTAGGATCAAAAGGCCCATGTATATAAGTACTGACCACTGGGCCATAATGTTGCTTCTCAGGCTATATGCAGTCCTTTAGTCAGAAGTCAGTAGACAGGCTTATTTATTAATATTTTACAGACCGTATTACCTGGATTACCAGGAACTGTCTTTGCTGCAGAGACCAAGGGTTAAGATCTATGGGAAGAGACTTATTTTTCTGAGGTCGTTATGTCCTGTCATATAATTAAAGACTAAAGAGAATTTATGTGAAATGCTTTCTGTATGCCCAAATCTTTAGATTAAAATTATATAGCTGCTTCTGATGATGGTCCTGTCTTGTTTTATTGAACTAGGACTTGGGTATGAAAACTTTCATGGGCTAGTGAGACCAGGAAATCTACCTTTTAAAGCTTGATTTGTGTCTAACAATTGTAGTGTTAGACTAGAGGATGGAAGTACAAAGCCAAAAAGCTGTTTAGAGTTTACTTTCCAAAGAGTTTTGATAGCCCTGCTTGAGGTGATTTTTATCTATGTAGAAAAACCTGGCTACTTGGTCAGCAACACTTTATTTCCCTGTTATGTTCTTATTCACTGCATTGAGCTAGATATACAAACCCTACTCTTCTCTCTTCCTCCTGGATTGGTCCATTTGTTTTATTTCATTCAATAAATATTTGCCAAGCATCTCCTATATGCTAAGCGTTGTGTCAAGGTTAGGTTTAGAGAGTGAAACAGATGGATCTTTTCTCATAGATGGCAATCCATGAGAATCATGTATAGCTAAGATCTATGATCAGATGAGATTGTGTGCGTTCAGGGTGGTATGGCCGTAGACAAGATCTATGATCTTAAAAACACTTCTCTCTGTGCCGTATCTAAATACAGTGAAATGTTACACAGAATGTTGTGTAAAGGCCCTATCTCACAAGTTTCTTGATACTGATGTACTTTGTGACAGAGGTCAAAGCTGGGACTTCACTTGGCCACTTTTTTTTTTTTTTTAAAAAGACAGAGTCTTGCTCTGTCACCCAGGCTGGAGTGCAGTGGTACAATCTCGGTTCACTGCAACCTCTGCCTCCTGGGTTCAAGCGATTCTCCTGCCTCAGCCTCCCAAGTAGCTAGGATTACAGGTGCGTACCACCATGCCTGGCTAATTTTGTATTTTTAGTAGAGACGGGATTTCACCATGTTGGCCAGGCTGGTCTCAAACTCCTGACCTCAAGTGATCCACCCGTCTTGGCCTCCCAAAGTGCTGGCATTACAGGCGTGAGCCACTGCACATGACCGGCCACTTGTTTTTCTTGCTGAACTAATATTCTTTGCTACAAACTGGAAACACCTCACCCAGGAAGAACTAAGGACCAGTCTTTTCATATCATTTTTTCTCATTTTGTCTATTTTTATTTCTGAAGCAAAGGTTCTTAATATTTTCATAGATGGAATTGACTAGACCTAGCCCTATAGACCTGAGCAACTTACATAAGAATTCCCTGTATGCTTGTTGAAAATGCAGAGTCCCATGTTCCATTTCCAAAAATTGATTCAGTAGGTGGGATTCAGGAATCTAAACTCATGGTAAGTCATCCAGGTTATCCTCTTTTTTTGGGTTGGGGGGACGGAATTTCGCTCTTGTCACCCAGGCTGGAGTGCAATGGCGCGATCTCAGCTTGGTGCAACCTCTGCCTCCCAGGTTAAAGTAATTCTCCTGCCTTGGCCTCTTGATTAGCTGGGACTACAGGTGCCCACCACCGTGCCCAGCTAATATTTGTATTTTTAGTAGAGACGGGGTTTCACCATGTTGGCCAGGCTGGTCTTGAACTCCTGACCTCTGGTGATCCACCCACTTTGGCCTCCCAAAGTACTGGGATTACAGGCGTGAGCCACCACGCCTGGCCCATCCAGGTTATTCTGATGTGCGTGGTCAGTTAACTGTGACTTAAGGGACTGATCTAGTGACTTGCTTAAGGTTACAGCCTCAAAGTGGAACCCAGGATTACTGGCTTCAACTCCACTGACAGTAATACTAGTATGGTGAATGTAGACAATATGATGTGGTGATCACCATTTTAAGAGAGCATTTAACTTTATGTCAAAGGAATGCATTACTTTGAATAGAGTTTGAGATAATGGTGATAGGTTGGTGTGTGGTATCTGGGTAGGAGAAGATTCTCATCCTGAAAATCATATGTAGGTAATGCTCAGGTTGCTGAGGCAGGAAGCTAGCCCTTAATACGGGGTCCTCTAGGTCACAGAGAATCCCCTGGAATTGCCGACTTTGACTTAAGTGTTACTTCTAACTACAAAGGGTACCTCAACTGGGGAACAAGTAACCCTGTTGGCTAAAGCCAAGGAGACCACATCTGGAAACTTAAATCACTCTGGTAGCTTCCAGAGAGAGCTACCTCAGGAAAGCTCAAAAAAGAAACAAGATAATTGCTAGGAAATTTTTTTTTTCCACACAGCTTTAAGACTGTTCTGTTGCCTGTGTCACTTAACGCATTAGTTCAACTGATCCGTCCAGGATTTAGAGACAGACATGGATGAAGAGAAAGTTGGAGGAGGTAAGATAGATTGATTGGTCTGATCATTTTAACCTGACATATTTTTATCCTTTTATGCAGTGTAAAATGACCATGGATAGCTATCCATGAATGGACTGAGAGCTTTACACTTGTTATAATTGTAGGAGCTATAAGCATGTGGCAACTAGCTTAAATTTTTTTTTTTTTTACCTGAGAAAAGGTGCTATACTTATCTCCATAAACTTCTCTTATCTTTATTGTTGAAAAAGGACAGGTTATTCCATTTTTATTGAGGACGCAAAAGTATTACTACCCTGCTGTCTTTTCCCCTAGTATCTCTAGTGTTAATGGACAGTGCCATAAGACATTTGTGCCTGAGGAAAAAGAAATATGAGATATCCGTGGTGATGTTCCAGTCAGTTACCCACTTTTGTCTTCACCTCAATTCTTTTTTTTTTTTTGAGGTGAAGTTTCACTCTTGTTGCCCAGGCTGGAGTGCCATGGCGCGACCTCGGCTCACTGCAACCTCCGCCTCCCAGGTTCAAGTGATTCTTTTGCCTTAGCCTCTGGAGTAGCTGGGATTACAGGCACGCACCACCACGCCCAGCTAATTTTGTATTTGTAGTAGAGACGGGGTTTCTGCTTGTTGGTCAGGTTGGTCTCAAACTCCCGATCTCAGGTGGTCTGCTTGCCTCGGCCTCCCAAAGTGCAGTGATACAGGCGTGAGCCACCATGCCCAGCTCACCTCAATTCTTTTTTTCCTTCCATCTTAAAGGCATCTTTGGTCTTAAACAGTTCACGCTGTTGGCAGAATCGGGGCAGGGGGAGTGCGTTGGTGTGCATATTTGGAACTAATTCAGGGCTCTGTTTTTGGCAGTATGCTGGATTAGATATTCTGAAAAGTCCTTTCAGCTGAAGCAACCAAGATACTGGGTAAATATATTTATAAAAAATACTTTTAAACATGTTGCTGAGCAGGCACGAAAGTAAGGAGCCTACAGCTCTTCAAAATGAAGCAAAAGTTGGAATCCTAGGAAGTAACTGCCAAAGCCAGCTTTTCCTCAGAATTTTTGCCAAATTCAGCAGACCATAACCTTCTATTTTAGTGATTACACAAAGTATGGGCAACAGGAAATGAGAAATCTAGTAGGTTCCCTTGTAAAGCTAGACACCCTCAGTGTAAAGGTGAACAAGAAATAAACACTCCATAGAAGGGTGCAGCAAGGAACTCATTGTCTCAACCTTAGTGCCACATGGAAGGTATAGAGTATCTGCCCTGACAATTCATAACCACAAATGGCCTTCTATGGGCTTTCAATCCAAACTTAGGCTATCTGTGTGGTCCAAAAAGCTTAACTGGGGAATTTAAAGTGATTTATGGAATTTAAAGTTGTTTATGCTTCCAGGTGATTTCCAGAAGCAAATGCAATTCCTCTAAGGCCCCAGAACAATTCCCATAGATATACTTTCAAGGCAAATGAGTGCTCTTGCCCAAAAATTATAAACTGAACAAAGAAGTAAGGCACAATGAGTGAAAATGGAGACAGACACAGAAGCTGATCTTTTAAATACTTCAGATGTTGGCATTGTTGCACAGATTGTAATGAAATAATGATTAATGAACTTTTTGAATTAGTGGAAAAAAAGCCTTTTTGAATTAGAAGTGAAAAATACAAATTTGAGGTAATAAGTTAATGGATGGATTAAATAGATTAGACAAATGGAAGGAGGATTTGTGAACTGGAAGATAAGAAATTATACAGAATGCACTCCAGATAAAGACAGAATGGAAAATAGGCAAGAGGTTGAGATGACAATGGAATAAGATCTAATATACATTATTTGGAACATCAGGAGATAATAGGAGGAGGCAATATTCAAAGAGAAATTTTTTAGGGTTTGATGAAAGGCACCAAACCTCAGACTTAGGGAGCCCAGTGAATCTCAAGCAAGATAGACTAACTTATCTAGTACATCAGGGTGAGATACAGAAAACCAAAGAAAAGATTTTGGGCATCTAGAGAGAAAATACAGACTACCTGTAGAAAACCAGCCAGATGGTGACTTCTGTGTCAACAATGAAAGCCAGGAAACAGTGAAATTTATCTTCATCATGTTAAGAAAAAAAGGAACTTCTTATGGAAGCTTACCCCCAGTGACACTTTTTTTTAAAAGAGCTAATAAAAACATTTTCAGACAAAAGCAGAGTTTCCACTCATAAAAGGATGTCCTTGAGGTGGAAGGAAAATGATCTCAGATGGAGAATCAGATGCAAGAAGGAACACTGAACAAGATTGCCAAAGCCTTCACTGTAAGAGGAATGTGTAATTTATGGGAGAGAAATACAGATTAGAATTGAAATGCAGGACAACAATAGCATGTAAAGTCGAGGGAGCAATTACAACACTAATTTTCAGGTTCTTCAGGGGGAAAGTAAAGATACTGATAAGACTTGAAAAACTAAATAGATTGGTACAGAAGTAATTGCATTGAAATGGCAAAAACTGCAATGACTTTTGCACCAACCTAATACATATTAGCTGGAATAACCACTAAAGAATGAACACAGGACATATAACCTCCAAACAAATAGAGAAGAAAGCAAAAGGAGTGTGGGCAAGGTTAGTACTGGTGCTGCATCTGATGGAACAAGCTGAGCCTGCAGGGCAGTGGTGGTAGGTGGTGGTGGTGAAGCACCCACCTTCATATCACAGCACTGGGGTATAGCATGTGGCAAGTGAAGTAGATGTGTGCAGCAAAGAGCAGAGTGAAGAACAAGAATAGGGACAAGGGAAATAGCTCCAAGACAATTTCTATAAAAGCAAAGTTAAAAATTGGCTGCTATGTGAGTTGGTCAGCCTGGCTTAAAGACAGAGTCAGTACAAAAGCTTTCATACCTTGCTGATGAAATTGCAAAGTCTTATTTGTCTGAGTAGCCTCCCCATATCCTAAAAGGGTTTGACTCAGAGTAGGGCTAGACTAAAGCTGGAGGCTACCCTTTGACATGAAGATGTATCATTTTTAGGTACCACTGGCTTTAGAGTAGGAGAGGTCATGGGGAAGCATTAGGCTATTCAAGCTCATCTCTGGGTCATCATTTCCTGAGCACTAAGAAGGGCTTTCTCAGGGACATTGATTCAATTTTGAATTGGTGGTACATTACAACGTCACACATTTGCAACAGACATTTCTCTGTCCCTTATGGTACACTTAAAGCATGTCTATACTAGTGATACAAGCTTAGATTATATATGGGATCAAGATGTGCTATCTTCTGTCTTATTCAAATGCCTTTTGCTTTAATCTTTTTATTTCTTATTATTTTTTTGAGACGGAATCTCACTCTGTCACCCAGGCTGGAGTGCAGTGGTGCGATCTCTGCTCACTGCAACCTCCACCTCCTGGAGTTCAAGCGATTCTCCTGCCTCAGCCTCCCAAGTAGCTGGGATTACAGGTGTCCGCCACCACGCCTCACTTATTTTTGTATTCTTTTAGTGGAGATGGGGTTTCACCGTATTGGCCAGGCTGGTCTCAAACTCCTGACCTCAGGTGATCCACTCATCTTGGCCTCCCAAAGTGCTGGAATTACAGGTGTGAGCCACCATGCCTGGCTTTTTATTTCTTTTTACTGAGGTTAGTGATTCTGAAATCTAGCTCAGATTTTTCAGATGATTTAGAATGATCATTTATATTAAACTACTCAGCACAAAATTCAGGCTCTGGAACCAAATTGTTTGAGTTCAAGTCCTTGCTGTGCTACTTAGCTGTGTGACCTTGAGCAGATTTCTAAAGCGTTTGGTACCCTTCATCATGGGAAGAATAATATCTACATATTATGAAGATGTAATGAGATAATGAATGTAATTGTACTTAAAACAGTACCTGGCACATAGTGTATTATTACTATTGTATTTATCACCAGGTACTTTTACATATATATGCATATAATTAGTTATGTGATTGCTGAGTTATTATGTCCAACTACTTCAGGGATTCAAGAGGAACTCGAAATAACAAGCAAGTGGTATACATGTCCACACCCTAGATTAGGAAAAGATAGCCTTAGTCTTTCAGTGGGTACTTAGACCTCTTTTGTCCAGGCTCTGTTCTCGGTGCTTAAGTGTTAGGAATGATTCTTGCAAAAGTGAATGTTAAAGGCTTAGAGATTACTATATGGCATTCCCACATGGAAGCATCTGTTTATTCTGGTAGTGCTTGTGACAGCACTTAGACTTTTCCGAACCAAGATGAGAAAAGACTTCCTCACAAGATATCAAGGTTTTTCTGGGTGTCTGAAACCTCAAGAGATAAAGGAGTATTCTTTGGGCATGAGAACTCATGAGCGATATGAAGGGATTTAATTGAATGAAAGAATGAATAAAAAGCTATATACATTTATTAAGTACTTTGTTGTATACTAGGCCCTATACTGGTGATAGACATGTAGTGAGCACATGTCCTCAAGGAACATTTGGTAAATTACTCCAAGGGCAAAGGGTTTTAGGCAGTGAAGTCATTAGATCGCTAGCTATAGAGAAGAGTGTGGAGAGGAAAAGACTGGATGATCAGAGGAAGCTGCAAGATTCTAGGCAAGGGATAATGATGGCTTAGACTAGGTCATAGGACAGAAAGAAAAGAATATTTCCAGTTCAGTAATGTAAATAGCTAATATTTAGTGCTGTGTAAAACTTTCTAAGTACTTTGAATATATTAACATTTAATCACATGAACCCTATACATAGGAGAATGACCTGAATATATATAATAATAGCAAATATTTTGGGGCTAACCTTTGTGCTCGGCTTCACATGCATTCTTTCCTTTTTTTTTTTTTTGAGATGGAGTCTTGCTCTGTCACCCAGGCTGGAGTGCAGTGACTGTGATCTTGGCTCACTGCAACCTCCACCTCCCAGATTCAAACAATTCCTGCCTCAGCCTCCCAAGTATCTGGGATTACAGGTGTGTACCACCACATCTGCCTAATTTTTGTATTTTTAGTAGAAATGGGGTTTCACCATGTTGGCCAGGCTGGTGTCGAACTCCTGACCTCAGGTGATCTGCCCTCCTCAGCCTCCCAAAGTGCTAGGATTACAGGCATGAGCCACCGCGTCCAGCCATATGCATTATTCTTGTTTAATTACTACAACTCTGTGATTCTCCCCATTTTACAGCAGTTAAGTAACTTGCCTTAGGCTACACTCAGTGACAAAGGTTAAACATTTTTTTGTTTTTGATCAGATTTGCTTGATTAGAAATGCTGTGGGTTTTTCTTTTTATTTTTTTCACGACTAACATAGATTGCTTTAGAAGGTAGAATTGGTGGAACATAGGGTGAGGAGAAGAGTTGAGAATGAGTTCCTCCAGCCTGGGAAACATGGTGAAACCCTGTCTCTACTAAAAATACAAAAAATTAGCTGGGCGTGGTGGCACAGGGCTTCTGGTCCCAGTTACTCGGGAGGCTGAGGTGGGAGGATGGCTTAAGCCTGGGAGGCAGAGGTTACAGTGAGCCAAGATCATGCCACTACTCCAGCCTGGGTGAAAGAGTGAGACCCCATCTAAAAAAAAAAAATAATGATTTTCTGATATATGGGTGATATCAACCACATATTTCCTGATTGAGACAGGAAACAGTGGCAAGTAGAAGGATATGTTGGAAAAGAAAAGTTTAGTTAGTGCCCGACCACAAAAATTTAATGGAAGTTATGATGTACATATTCTGCAATTTTGTTTTTTCCCCATAAAGCATGTCATGGACATCTTTCTACCATAGTGCATATTAGTCTTCCTTGTTTTCCTCATGATTGCCTAGTTTACCATTGTAAGTCTGTGCCATTTTAGACCTGGTATCTTCCTGCTTCTGGGCCACCTTTTTGTGGCCAACATGGAAGTCTCATAGCCCACTTAGGAGACATTTTTCCCAGTATAGAACCTCAGTCCAGAGCCCATGATCCTATGGTTAGGATGAGCAGACAGTGTGACCGTTTCGCTCCCTCTCTGGACAATTCAACCTTATTAACCTCTATCTCACTTCCTCAGAGGATTTGGAAATATGCTTCCTACTGCTCTGTGCCCCTGGGCAGAGATGCTAAGTATCCTGTCCCTGCCTTCCTTCGGAACATAACACAGAGGATTTTTGGCTTTTTAAATCTATGTTTTATCTGAAGATAGGGATTGCTCTGCCTGCCATCCCAAAACCTACAGTCCTGACACTGTGTGAAATGAGTGCAGAGGAAGGAGGTGGAATGCATTTGGCTTTGAGTCCTAGCCAGCCGTTTGAAGGCTACAGCCTGCTTCTAATTTGTTTCTGATGGAATTCCCAGGAAGGACCCTGGCTCAGCCTGACTCTCATGTCTTCTCTGTAGTTTGGAGAAGTCAGGTCCAAAACTCCCCTTTCTGGGCCTCTCTAATGTCTGACTGTGGACAGTTGGTATCTCAGCTCTGGCTTCACCTTTACTTCCTGTAGAGTGTCTTGAATTCTGGTAACTCGTATTCTAGTGATGGTACCTCATTGCCAGTTGCTTTGTAACCTGCATTCCATAGTGTTGTTTACACGAAACTGACTTAAAAAGTGAAACCCTGACCCCATCAGTACTGTCACCCATCACTTAATGGCAAGGATATGTTCTAAGAAATGCATTGTTAGGCAATTTCATTGTTGTGGGAACATCATAGAGTGTCCTTATGCAAATCTAGATGATACCATTTACTACACTCCTGGGCCATGTGGTATAGCCTGTTACTCCTAGGCTACAAACCTGTACAGCATGTGTGTACCATTATTATAGTAATAATGAATACTGTAGGCAATTGTAATATGGTATTTGCATGTCTAAACATAGAAAAGATGCAGTAAAAATATGGTATAAAAGATGAAACAACTGATACACCTGCATAGAGTACTTACGTGAATGAAGCTTGAGGACTGACAGTTGCTCTGGGTGAGTCAGTGAGTGAGTGGTGAGTGCATGTGAAGACCTGCAACATTACTGTACGCTTAGGCTACACTAAATTTATAAACTATTTTTCTTCAGTAATAAATTAACCTTAGCTTACTATAGCTTTTCTTCATAAACTTTAAAAATTAAAAAAAACTTTTGACTTTTTTGTAATAGCAGCTTAAGCAAACACATTGGACAGCTGTACAAAATATTTTCTTTCTCCATATCCTTATTCTATAAACTATTTTCTATTTAAATTTTGTTCTTTTTCTTTAAACATTTTTTCTCGTTGTTAAAAACTAAGACATAATTCCAGCTCTTTGGCAGGATAGCTTGAGACCAGGAGTTCAAGACAAGCTTGGGAAACATAGCAAACCCCGTCTCTACAAAAAACCAAAAAAATTAGCCGGGAGCAATGATGCACTCCTGTAGTCCTAGCTTCTTGGGAGGCTGAGGCAGGAGGATCCCTTGAGTCCAGGAGTTCCAGGTTACAGTGAGCCACTGCACTCCAGCCTGGATGACAGAATAAGACCCTGTCTCTCAAAATGAATCAATCACACACAAAAGCTAAAACTAAGACACAAGCACACAGCACGCGTTAGCTTAGGCTTACGTGGGGTCAGGATCATCACTGTCTTTCACCTCCATATTGTGTCTTATTAGGTCCTCAGGGGCAATAATGTGCACGGAGCTGTCATCTATGGTAATAATGCTTTCTTCTGCTGAAGGACCTGCCTGGGGCTAGTTTACACTTAACCTTTTTAAATTTTTGAGACAGTGTCTTGTTCTCTTGCCTAGGCTGGAGTGCAGTGGCACGATTTTGGCTCACCGCAGCCTTGAACTCCTCAGGCTCAGGTGATCCTCCCATCTCAACCTCCTGAGTAGAGCTGGACTACAGGTGCATGCCACCATGCGCGGCTAAGTTTTGTATCTTTTTTTGTAGAGATGGAGTCTCACCATGTTGCCCAGGCTCAGGCTGGTCTTGAACTCCTGGGCTCAAGCAATCCTCCTGCCTTGGCCTCCCAAAATGCTGGCATTTCAAGCATGAGCCACCCTGCCTGGCATAGTTAAACTTTTTTTTAATAAGTAGGAGGAATATACTCTAAAATAATGATCAAATATAGTAAATACATAAACCAATAACACAATCGTTTATTATTATCAAGTATTATGTATGATACATAATTGTATGTGCTGTACTTTTATATGGCTGACAGTGCAGTAGGTTTGTTTACACCAGTATCACCACAAATACATGAGTAATGCATTGTGTTATGATACTACAACCATTATGATGTTGCTAGTGATGGGAAACTACTTCATATAGATGGTAGGGCCTAAGGCTATTCCTGTCTTTGAGGAGCTCTGATCCCAGGGATGAAGGCAGTGAATTCATTAATGAGGTAAGCATTATTATAATGATTTCTCTTTAACATTTAGAAGAGGGTTGACTTCTGCCAGGAAGGAGGGCAAGGCTTCACTGAGGTGACATTTTGGTTGGTTTGAAAGGATAATTAAGATTCCACTGGTGTGAAGTCATTCAACTCAGATAGAATAATGTGCAAGAGTACAGAAATATAAAAAGAATGTGGCTCATTAGGTGTCCACATAGGCAAGGGGAAGTTTCTCTTTATAGAAACATTTCAGCTCATAATTGAAGGTGTGATTGAAATAGAATATTATCTTTTTGCAATCCCTAATAAAGGGATCTTAGGTATTGAGCATCAACAGCTGCTAACATCACAAAAAGAGATCACTATCACCTATGAAGTAGTTTAAAAAAGTATCAAGCCTGAGTCTGATCAAACTTGTAGATCCAAATACTATTTTATAGGAAACACAGAAGATGGGGGCAGTGTTAAACTCTACCATGAGGATGTAATTCGCAAAATGGGAGGAATTACAAATGACCCAATGTCTTTAATTAATCAATTGTAAGAAAAAGAAAAAATGGAGACAGACCTATAAATTAAAAGAAAAAATATCCGTCTCAATGCATGGGTCTTATTCAGATCCTAACATAAAGAGGACATTTTATGAGACAATTGGAAATTCGAACACTGGGTATTTGATGTTACTCAGGGATTATTATTTTTAGATGTGATGGTGGTTTCATGGGTTATGATTAATTCATTGTAAATTTGAGCAATGTACTGAAATTTTACTGGACAACATGTTATGATGAGGAAATTTGCTTCTAAGTATGGGGGAAGAGTAGATGGGGCTACAAGTGACACAATTGGCTATGGGTAATTCAAGCTGAGGTATGGGTACACCAAGGTTCATTATAGTATTCTATTTGATTTTTCTGTATATTATTTAAAATTTAAAATTAGAATTCCCTGTAATAATTTTTTTTTAAATGGCATATTTGGGATCTATTAGCTCCATGTGGCTGAGTCACAGGTACATACGGGGCAGCAGGATATGGGGTTATGAAGGGAGTGGCAGTGGCAGGGGTGGTGCTTGGGCTATAAAGTTCTTTTCATGCAGACAAATGAGTTTCACACCATCCTGGAGACCTAGCGTTCTGAGGTGGAGCCTCTGGAGCAAGGATAGGGGACAGGAGCTGAACAGAGGGGATACCAGGACATTTTAACAAGAACAGCTTTGCTTCTAACTTTTATTAAATCAGGCTTTCAGGTAATATTTTATTTAAAAACGGGATTCTGAGGCTTCAAAAAATTTCTCTATAGCCATTGAGAGAACAGTTGAATATTTTAAAGACCGTCACTTGAGCCATAGCGCAGAAGATTGGAGGCAGGGAAATCAGCTGGGAGGCTATTTTAATATGGCAAATGAATAAAGCCATTTGTTTTGAGAGGAATTTAGCCAATGAAGATTTGGTGCCAGGAGGTAAACCTTTTAAGACATTATTTGTAGTTATCGTTTCCCAGGCCATACATCTAGGGAAGACAACGAAGAGGGTTTGGAAATATGCTCACTCCTTGTAACAACAAAACCTGTCCTTAGTACCTACTGGGGAATAGGCTGGAACCCTGCTCCTTTCTCTTCTATCTGGCTCTTGGCAGAGCACACGGAGAGCTCATGTCTCCCTTACAACTGTCTCAGCATCTTCTTTGATCAGAGTCTCCGGTCTGTCCTCCTGTGCACCATAACTGATAATATGGTGAGGCAGGGAGTAATGCCAGTGGTTTGGGCTCACAGTGACCACTTGTATTGTTGTTGCTCTTGTCTCAACTATAGCTGCTTTCAGTATGCACCACCACATCTACTTGACAGTGCTCTACCTTCTTATAGCGGCTTAAACTACAGTCTGTAAGACCCCAACAGTTAACCATCTCTTCTTCCCTTTTCTGTGAAATCTTAGAGAGTCTGTCTGACTAGGCAAATCCACTGACTTTCCCTCCTAGTAGTCTCCCTCAGATGTAATGTCTCACTGAGCCCTATGCTTTTAAAACACATGGACACATACTCATGCATCAAGCTGCTTATAGCTGATAAAAATGAACTATTAACATTCCAGACTCTGCTAGGTGCAGTGGCTCACACCTGTAATCCTAACACTTTGGGAAGCTGAGGTGGGAAGCTCCCAGGAGTTTGAGACCACCCTGGGCAATATAGTGAGGCCCCATCTCTACAAGAAACCCAAAAATTAGCTGGGCGTGGGGTTACGTGCCTGTAATCCCAGCTACTCAGGAGGCTGAGGGAGGAGGATCATTTGAACATGGGAAGTTGAGGCTGCAGTGAGCTATGATCATGCCACTGCACTCCAGCCTGGGTGACAAAGTGAGATCTTGTCTAAAAATAAAAATAAGAACATTTAGATCTTGTCTAAAAATAAAAAAAAAATTCCAGACTTGGTGAAAATCATTTAGGTACATCTTTATGCATCTCTATCCCTCTGACTTTCACTGTACAATGTCCTAGTGGACGGGATGCATGCTTCTTAACCTTGCCTTTGCCCCTCTGACTTGATGCTTGCGTGAAGCCTCTTTAGTTCTTACTTTTTGTGCTCATTAAGATCTTAGCCTTCTTGAATTATGGAACTCCTTGAGAATCTAATGATTGTTATGGACCTGCTCCAGAAAAATGCACACACATAATATTTGCCTACCATTTGAGAGTCTCTAGAATTTTAAAGTTGCTGCAATTTAAATGCATCAGGAAGATTTGACGGCAGAGAGTTTCTTGATAAAAATACAGTATTCCTTTATTGCTGCTTGTTTGGTTGGTTTTTAAAAAATGCAGTATTTCTTGTCCTACCCTAGAATTTCTGGTGCTAGTATCACCAATTTGAACAATCTCCCTGGTATAATTCTAAAGTTCACTAAGATTTGAGAAGTTCTGCTCTAAAGACTCAGCTTATCTTCACAGTCTATCTCATCTTCCGCTCCCGCCACTTAACTCCTGCTACAGGGGTTCAAACTCTGGAGTCCTGGTTGTTATCTAAAGAGAACAACTACCTTCCTCTAGGGCTAAAGTGAAGCCCTTTCACGGAGAAGCACTACAGTCTGACAGTGGACCCAGGTCTCCTTCATTTTCAGGTATAGTTCTGAATTCAGAAAGCCGAGTCATGTCCCAGAGAGCCGCACTTCCCTCCTTCTTTCTGTCCGTCTCTCATCAATTATTTCTGTTCTCATCTTCCCCCAATTCAGACTGGAACTTTCCCTCTTCTGGAGGTGTGGCTTTCCACCATGCAAGATGTCTTATGCTTCTGCATGTTTGCATCCAGGTGTATTATTCCTGTGTAGTAGCCAGCGGTCCAGAATTAGAGTGCCTTGTAAGTGCCTCTAGGTAGGATACAGTAAAAAGGTTTGCAGAGTTAAGCTTACATCCCAGCAGGTCGAGGTACTTCTTTGAGGTACAGAACTGATAACAGGGCTGGGCGCAGTGGCTCACACCTATAATTCCAGCACTTTAGGAGGCCAAGGTGAGCGGATTACTTGAGGGTAGGAGTTTGAGACCAGCCTGGCCAACATGGTGAAACACCATCTCTACTAAAAATACAAAATTAGCTAGGTGTGGTGGTGCATGTCTATATTCCCAGCTACTCAGGAGGCTGAGGCAAAAGAATGGCTCAGGAGGCGAAGGCTGCAGTGAGCCAAGATTGCGTCACTGCATTCCAACTTGAGTGACAGAGTGAGTGAGACTCTGTCTCAAAAACAAACAGCAAACTGATGACAGAACAGAGAAGGTCATATTGAGTAACTTTTAATATATTATTTTTACTAGCTGTAAACAATTTTTAAAATGTAATAATTGAAAATAATTTAGAGAGTTCAGAAAGGGCCAGGCACAGTGGCTCATGTCTGTTACCTCAGCACTTTGGGAGGCCAAGGTGGGAGGATTACTTGAGCCTAGGAGTTCAAGACCAGCCTAGGCAACACAGTGAGACCTCTGTCTCTAAAGAAAAATAAATTAGTTGGGTGTGGTCATGTGTACCTGTACTCCCAGATACTTGGCAGAGTGAGGCAGGAGGATCCCTTGAACCCAGGAGGTTGAACCTGCAGTGAACCATGATCACACCACTGCACAGCCAGGGTGACAGAGTGAGACGCCATCTTTAAGTAAATAAATAAGAAAGTACAGCAAGTTTTTTTTTTTTTTTTTTTTTTAAAGTAGAGGGTAAGTCAATTGTAATCCTAGTTCCTGCCATCCAGAGGCAACCATTATTAACATTCTGCTGTCCTTCCATCTAGTGTTTTTCTATTTTTTAAAATAATAATAATAGAGATTATACAATATATACAACAGTTACCTGCTTTTCTTTGCCTAACATTGTTTTATAACATTTTCCAATTCTTCAAAGTCATATTTTTTTCATGGCTGCATTATATTTAATTAAATGAATATACCATTATTTAACTTTTGCTCAGTTGTTGGATACTTAAGTGTAATACCTATGTATAGTATTATAAACTTGCTGTAATAAACATCTTTGTAACTAAATCTTTTTCTTCTGGATTTTTTCCTTAGAAGAGGAATTGCTGGGTCACAAATTATGAACATTTTTAAGACTCTTGATATACAGTACTAAATTATTATTCAGAAAAGTTAGAGTATGTAGCCTTTTCAGATTGGGTTCTTTTACTTAGAAATAGCATTTAAAGCTCTTTCCTGTCATGTTATGGTTTGAGAGCTCATTTCTTCTTCTTGCTCAATAATATTCCATTGTGTGGCTGTATCCATTTACCTGGATAAACAAAACCAAAAACATCTTGGGTGCTTCCAAATTTTAGCAATTATGAATAAAACTGCTGTAAACATTCATGTGCAGGTTTTTGTGAGGATATAAGTTTTCAGTTAATTTGAGTAAATACCAAGGAGCATGATATGGTATGGATTTGTGTCCCCACCCAAATCTCATGTCGAATTGTAATCCCCAGTGTTGGAGGAGGGGCTTGGTGGGAGGTGATTGGATCATGGGGTTAGATTTTCCCCTTGCTGTTCTCATGAAAATGAGTGAGTTCTCATGAGATCTGGTTGTTTAAAAGTGTGTAGCACCTCCTTTACTGTGTTTCTTCTGCTCCAGCCATGTAAGATGTGCCAGCTTCCCCTTTGCCTTCTGCCATGATTCTAAGTTGTCCGAGGCCTCCCAGAAGCAGAAGCCTGTACAGCCTGCAGAACCATGAGACAATTAAACCTCTTTTCTTTACAAATCACCCAGTTTCAGGTATTTCTTTATAGCAGTGTGAGAACAGACTGGTACAGAGCACAATTGCTGAGTCATGTGGTAAGTCTGTGCTTAGCATTGTAAACTGAAATTGCCTTTTCCTCCAGCAGTGAGGGAGAGTTCCTGCTGTTCCCCATCCTCTCCAGCACTTGGTGTAAATGTTTGTGTTTTAGATTTCAGTGTTTCTAATAGGTGTGTATTTGTATCTCGTTCCTGTTGTTTTCTCTCTCACCATGGCCTTGATTTGCAGTTTCCTAATTATGTATGGTGGTGAGCATCTTTTCATCTGCATACCTATAATCTTTATATCTTCTTCGGTAAAGTGTTCAGATCTTTTGCCCCTTTTACATTTTTTTTCTATTAAGAGTTAATATATTTTGGATACCAATCCTTTATCAGATAAGTGGATTTTTTTTTTGTTTGTTTTTTGGAACACAGTCTCGCTTTGTGGCCCAGGCTGGAGTGCAGTGGCATGATCTCGGCTCACTGCAACCTCTGCCACCTGGGTTCAAGCGATTCTCATGCCTCAGACTCCTGAGTAGCTGGGATTACAGGTATGTGCCACCATGACCGGCTAACTTTTGTATTTGTAGTAGAGATGGGGTTTCAATTTGTTTTCCAGGCTGGTCTCAAACTCCTGACCTCTGGTGATTTGCCGCCTTGGCCTCTGAAAGTGCTGGGATTACAGGCGTGAGCCACCGCGGCCGGCTGTTTTCCAGCAGGGTCTCACTCTGTCACCCAGTCTGGAGTGCAGCCTCGACTTCCTGGGCTTGAGGGATCCTCTTGTCTCAGCCTCCTGAGTAGCTGGGACTGTAGTCTCACTATGTTGCCCAGGCTGGTCTTGAATTCCTGGGCTTCAGTGATCGTCCTGCCTCAGCTTCTCAAAGTGCTAGGATTATGGGCATGAGCCACAGCATCTGGCCTATCAGATAAGTGTTTTGCAAATATTTTCTTTCAGTCTGTGGCTTGTATTTTCATTTTTGTAACTTACAAACTTCTAAGTGATTGAGTAAATCAAGAGGGAAAATATAGAGTACACAGGCATTAAAAGTTACCTACATAAACAAAATAAAATGAGATATTCAAAAAATGGCAAAATATTTTCAGCAGATACGACAAATCATTAAATGTGTTCATTATATGAAAAGCTGATATATACATATACATATATCATATATATACATATATATAGCCAGAAGACTTGAACAGATAATTAATAAATGCAGCTATAGAACAAATAAATATATAGAAAATTGTTTACTGTTTCCAGTAATAAAATAAGTGCAAATAAAAACAATTAAGTATTTCCACTTTTTGGGCTTACCAAATTAGCTAAAAAGTTTTCAATGCTATTGTCTAATAATGTGTTGGAAAAGCTATTTATACATGGCAGAGAGGAGTCTAAACTGGCAAGGCAATTCACTGATATATGAAGGTCTTTAAAATTATTTTTATTTATTTTTTACATTTTTTGAGAAAGGGTCTTGCTGTGTCACCCAGGCTGGAGAGCAGTGGTACAATCAGGTCTCACTGCTGCCTCAACCTCATGGGCCCAAGCAATCTTTCTGCCTCAGTCTTCTGAGTATCGGGACCACAGGTGGGAACTACCATGCCCAGCTAATTTTTTTTTAATTTAATTTTTTGTAGAAATAGGTTTCACTATGTTGCCCAGGCTGGTCTTGAACTCCTGGGCTCAAGTGAACCTTCCACCTCTGCCTCACAAAGTTCTGGGATCACAGGAATGAAGCACTGTGCCCAGCCAAGGTCTTTAAAAATGTCAGTGAGTACCAACTCTGTGCCAGAGACTGATAGAAGCCTTCTCATACCTTATTTAATGACACAACATTCTAGGAGGTTGATGCCAATCTCTACTGTAGCGACAATGAAACTGAAGCAGAGGACAGAGTTGTACAGGGTCACCCAGTAAGTGGCAGAGCTGAATTTCCAACTCAATTCTTCCTGATATCAGTGCGTTTTCTTTCCTATTTAGTTACTTTTTTTAAGGAATAGGAAATTCAAACAACATAGAAGTACATAAAGCATCAAAGCCTTCCCTTTCCCTCTGCATCGCCACTTCCAGTTTTACTTTTCACAGAAAAATATTTGCTGTTAAGAGTTTCATTCAAAACCCCTCCTATATATTTATAGGCATAAAGATACTTTTACATGCACAGTTCCCTTCTTCCCTTTCTCTCTTCTTTCTTTCCTCCTTCCCTCCCTTTCTTCCTTCCTCCCTGCCTCCATCCCTCCCTCCCTCCTTTTGCCTGCCTTCTTTAAATAAATAATGATGATTCTGTGTGTATTGTTCTGCAACTCAACAGTATGATTTGAACATCTGCCCATATCAGTCCCTATGCATAGCATTCTGTTACATGGCCACACTAAATTTATTTGATCTTTCCCCTGTTGATGGATGTTTTTGTTGTTTCTGATTTTTGCTCCATTAAATAATGTTTCATTGAAAATCATTTTGCCTATATTTTGCATATATGTGGGAGAAGCACAGTAGCATTTTTTTTAGTTGTGATGAGTTATATGGGGTAATGCTTCCATTTTTATTCTCTGTGGCTACCTAGGATTATTAGCATGTATTGAATGCAGAGCTCACTTAGGGGGTCTAGACTGTTGTCTTTGAGCACGATTATGCCATGCACATTGGTAAGTCTCAGACACTTGCTGTATTTTCATTTACTCAACACTGTTGTGCTGCTGAGCCAACCACGAACATGAGTTGAACTGCATGTCTATGCCTGTGATAGCTGACAGTGTGCTGAGAAGAGAGGTAAGAGACCCACAGAAAAGTTTTAGAGGTAATAATAGCAGACGTGTAAAATTCTACAGACTTTAAAATCATGGCCAGGCACAGTGAGTGGCTCATGCCTCTAATCTCAGCACTTTGGGAGACCGAGGCAGACCAATCACTTGAGGTCAGGAGTTCTAGACTACCCTGGCCAACATGGTGAAGCCCTGTCTCTACAAAAAAAAAATTACAAAAAATTAGCCAGGCATGGTGGTGCATTGTGACAATGTCCTGGGACATAAATTGCTCCCAGCTATTTGGGAGGTTGAGGTAAGAGAATTGCCTGAACCCGGAGGCAGAGGTTGCAGTGAGCTGAGATTGTTCCACGGCACTCCAGCCTGGGCAACAGAGGGAGACTCCATCTCAAAAAAAAACAAAAACAAAAACAAAACTCACAGGGAAAAGCTTTTATGAGAGATGGGCTCAGGATGGGATTGGGAATGAAATGAAAATAAATGTAATGCATTATGTAATGCCCTAGAAATATACTAGTAATATATGATACTCAACACATTTGACAATTTCTAAATTTTTAATTCCAGGATTTACGAACTTAGAAATTATATATGACAGAGTGTTCAAAAAATTGTTTTGTGGGGTTTTACTTCTGTGTGAGGAATATTAATGTGAGGAGTGTTAAATGGAGCAGGACACTAGAGGTGGTAAGGACAGATTTTATTCAGTACTATTGCAATAGAGGAAAGAGACTTCAGTGCAGAACTGAGCTCAATTCTGAATACAACAAGGACAAATGGGGACTTACAGTCAAGGAGCAGAGTGAGGGGAGGTCAGAGGATGGAAAAATTAGTTTGCCTAAGGCAGAGCTGTTACCCAGAGAGAAGCATACCAGTCATTTCTATCCCCACCCCTCAGCTCTGGAACTGTGGCTCTGGTATTTTTCCTAGGGGAGAAGCAGGCTCTAAACAAATAAATCTAAAGTCTTCCCATAAGAAACGGAGTTTGATACAGGATGTAGGGAAGTTCAAGTCTAAGGGTTCTCTCAAACAATGGCAGTTTCATTAGAAAGCAATTAAGAGGCAGCTGGTGGCTTTATGATAGATACAAGCTAACCCATTGACCAACTAGTTTACCAGAGAGAATCAGGGAAAAGGATTCCTAAGAAGAGCCCTCCTGGGGACAGAGCAAACCTTAAACATGCATCTCAAAAATGAACCCTGAAAGGGAGTTCTAATTTAATCGGATTAGCTGTGGAGCAATTTATGTCCCAGGACATTGTCACAAACAATAGAGCAATCAGCTGACAATTAGTGAAGCATAAGAGCTGGGAGTGATCAAGGGAAGAGGCTGTTGAAGACAGCTGTGCTAAAATAATATTACTGACATCCTAGGGTGGCTGTGCATATGCCCGATGTTGCACCCTCTGAGGAACAACATCAGAGGTTTTACAGTGTGAAGGAAATAGACTTCACTAAAATAGTCCAGCCAGACAATATACAAACAGGCATACAACAATAACAAGCCTTGGCGGCAGAGGGAGGGGACTGATATCCAGAACTTCTACAATATATCATCTGAAGCGCTTTTTTTTCCAACAGAAATTATGTTAACGTCAAGGAAACAGGAAAGTGTGGCCTATATGCAGGATAAAAATCAGTCAACAGAAACTATTTGTGAGAGGGACAGATGTCAGACTTAACAAAGACTTCAAAGTAGCCATTATCAAAGTAAGGAAACCATGCTTAAGGAAGTAAAAGAAGATAGAATGACAATATTTTATTATGTAGAGAATATTAATAAAGAGGTAGAAACTATAAAAAAGAATCAAGTAGATTTTGTGGAGTTAAAAACTTCAGTAACTGAAATAAAGTCACTAGAGAAGCTCAACAGTAGATTTGAACTGGCAGAAGAGAGAATTGAACTGGAAGATAGATCAGCAGAGATTATGAAATCCAACGACAGAAGGAGGAAGAAAAATGAACACAGCCTCAGAGGTATCTGAAGCGGCTATAATAATGTCAGACAAAATAAAATTTAAAATAAAAATGTTACTAAAGAAGGACATTTTATAATAATAATAGGGCCAATCTATCAGGAAGACATAACAATTATAAACGTATATGCACCTATTAACAGCATCCCAAAACACATGAAACAAAAACTGACAGAAATGAAAGGAGAGAAGACGATTTGATAATAGTCCTTGGAGACTTCAATACCTTCAGCAATAGATAGAACAAGTAGGCAGAAGATCAGTAGGAAACAGAATATTTGACCATTATAAACCAACTAATCCTAACAGATACTCCAGGAGCAGCAGAATATAAATTTTTCTCAAGCGCGTATGAAACTTTCGTCAGAATAGACCATATGCTACACCATAAAACAAACCTCAATACATTTAAAAGGATTGAAATGCTTCAAAGTATGTTCTTCACCTACATGGAATGAAATGAGAAATCAACAACTGAATATGAGAAATTCACAAATACATGGAAATTAACACACTAAAAACCAGTGGGTTAAAGAAGAGTATCAAGAGAAGCTGAGTGCAGTGTGTGCTTGTAGTCCCAGCTACTGGGGAGGCTGAGTTGGGAGAATCACTGGAGCTGAGGAGTTTGAGGTCAGCCTGGGTGACATAATGAGACCCTGTCTTAAAAACAAACACACAACAACAACAAAAAAAACACACAAAATACAAGAGAAAATTCATTGAGATGAATAAAAACTAAGACAAAATAGCCAGGTGTGCTGGCTCATGCCTGTAATCCCAGCACTTTGGGAAGCCAAGGTGGGGGAATTGCTTGAGTTCAGAAGTTTAATACCAGCCTAGGCAACATAGAAAGACCTTATTTCTTTCTTTTTCTTTGAGACGGAGTCTTGCTCTGTCACCCAGGCTGGAGTGCAGTGGCGCGATCTTGGCTCACTGCAACCTTTGCCTCCCAGGTTCAAGCAGTTCTCTGCAAGACCTTATTTCTACCAAAAATAAAAAAAATTTAGCTGGGCAGTGGTGGGGCATGCCTGTAGTACCAGCTACTCAGGGGGCTGAGGTGGGAGAATTGCTTGAGCCCAAGAGATCAAGGCTGCAGTGAGCTATGACCGTGCCACTGCATTCCAGTATGGGCAACAGAGTAAGACCCTGTCTAAAAAAAAAACTAAAAAAAAAACAAACAAAACTAAACTTATGGGATACAACTAAAACTGTACTTAAAGGAAAGCTTTAGCTATAAACATCTATATTATAAAAGAAGAATCATCTCAAATCAATAAACTAAACTTCCACCCTAAGACACTTAAGGAAAAAGAAGAGCAAACCAAACCTAAGGCAAGCAGAAAAAAGGAAATAATAAAGGTTAGAGTGGAAATTAATGAAATAGATAATTTAAAAAATAGAGGAAAAAAATCAAACCCAAAAGCCAATTCCTTGAAAAGGTCAACAAAATCAACAAACATTTTAGCTAGACTGAGTAAGAGAAAAAGAGAAGACTCAAACTGCTAAAATCAGAAATGAAAAAGGGGCATCACTACTGACCTAACAGAAATAAAAAGGATTATAAAATAATACTATGAACAATAGTATGTCAATAAATTAGATAATTTAGATAAAGTGAATAAATCCCTGAAAAGAGACAAATTACCAAAGGTGACTCAAGAAGAAATAGAAATTTTGAACAGATCTTTATCAAGTAAAAATATTGGACAAGTAACATAAAATTGCCAACAACAACAACAACAACAAACATTCAGGCCTAGATTTCTTCTCAGGCAAATTATAGCAACCATTTAAAGAAGAATTAATAGAAATATTTACAAACTTATCAAAAAAAAAAAAAAAGGATGAACACTTTTCAGTTTATTCTATGAGGTCAGTATTATCTTGATACCAAAACCAGACAAAGACATAAAAATAAAACTGCAGATCAATATCTTTACGAATATAGACCCTGGCTGGGTATGGTGGCTCACACCTATAATCCCAGCCCTTTAAGAAGCTGAGGTGAGAGAACAACTTTGAGCCTAGGAGTTCAAGGCCAGCCTGCACAACATAGTGAGACCCCCATCTCTACAAAAACATTAAAAATTAGCTGGGTGTGGTGGTGCATGCCAGTAGTCCCAGCTACTTGGGAGGCTAAAGTGGGAAGATCATTTGAGCCTGGGAGGTAGGGGCTGCAGTGAGCTGTTATCACACCACTGCACTCCAGCCTGGGTGACAGAGCAAGACCCTGTCTCAAGACCCTCCCCAAGACAGACAAACAAAAAAACCCAAATGAGAAGACAGACTCCCAAATTCTCAAAAAACAAAAAACAAACAAAAAAACTAGTAAACAGGGTTTATCAACATATAAAAATGCTTGTACACCATGAGCATGTTAAACTTATCCCAGTGATTTATTTTTTTGGAGACAAAGCCTCGCTCTATCCCCAAGGCTAGAGTGCAATGGTACGATCTTGGCTCGCTGCAACCTCCGCCTCTTTGATTCAAGTGATTCTCATGCCTCAGCCTCCTGAGTAGCTGGGATTACAGGCACCCGCCACCACACCTGGCTAATTTTTATGTTTTTAGTAGTGACCAGGTTTCGCCATGTTGACCAGACTGGTCTCAAACTCCTGACCTCAGGTCATCTGCCTGCCTCGGCCTCCCAAAGTGCTGGGATTACAGGCGTGAGCCACTGTGCCTGGCCCTATCAATGTATTATAAGATTGGTTTAGCATCCAAAAATCAACCAATAGGACAAAAAATAATAGCTGTGTTCCCATAGATGCAGGAAAAAAACATTTGCAGAAATGTAACCTGCTCTTATGATAAAAACACTCAACAAACTAGAAATAGAAGATAAATTTCTTAACCTGATAAAGGACATCTACAAAAAAACCCACAGCTAACATCATACATCATCTCTGCTCACTGTAACCTCTGCTTCCCAGTTTCAAGAGATTCTACTGCCTTAGCCTCCTGAGTAGCTAGGATTACAGGTACATGTCACTACACTACTATGCCTGGCTAATTTTTTGTATTTTAGTAGAGACAGGGTTTCACTGTGTTGCCCAGGCTGGTCTCAAACTCCTGAGCTCAGGCAATCCACCTGCCTTGTCCTCCCAAAGTGCTGGGATTACAGTTGTGAGACACCATGCCTGGCTTAATATTTTTAAGATGGCAATACTCCCCAAACTGATTTTCAAATCAACACAGTCCCTGTCAAAATTCAAGCTGGCTTCTTAGCAAAATGGAGAAGCTGATCCTAAAATCATATTGGAATTCAAAGGATCTAGAGTAGCCACAACATTCTTGAAAAAGAAAAACAAAGTTGGAGGACTCATGCTTCCCAATTTCAGAACTTACTACAAAGCTACAGTAATTAGGACAATATGGAAGTGGCATAAGAATAGACATATAGAATGGAATACAACTCAGAGTCCAAAAATAAGCCCATATATTTACAGCCAATTGATTTTTTTTCTTTTTCTTTCTTTCTTTTTTTTTTTTTTTTTTTGAGATGGAGTCTTGTTCTGTCTCCTAGGCTGGAGTGCAGTGGCATGACCTCAATTCACTACAATCTCCACCTCCTAGGTTCAAGTGATTCTCCTGCTTCAGCCTTCCCAGTAGTTGGGATTACAGATGCGTGCCACCACACCCAGCTAATTTTTGTATTGTTAGTAGAGAGAGGGTTTCACCATATTGGCCAGGCTGGTCTCAAACTCCTGCCCTCAAGTGATCCACCTGCCTCAGCCTCCCAAAGTGCTGGGATTACAGGTATGAGCCACCGCATCCGGCCCCAGTTGATTTTTGATGTGAAGAGAGAACCATCTCTTTCACAGACGTTGTTGAGACACCTGGATGTCCACATGTGAAATAATGAAATTTGATTCCTACCTCACACTGTATATAAACATTAAGTCAAAATGGATCAGAGACTTAAATGTAAGACCTGAAACCATACAACTGTTAGAAGAAAATATAGGGGGTAAATCTTTATGATCTTAGATTTGGCAATGGATTTTTGGATATGACATCAAAAGCATTAGAAACAAAAGATAAAACAGATGTCTTAACGTGAGCTGCTATGACAAAATACCATAGTCTGGGTGGCCTAGATAACAGAAATTTATTGGTTTCTGGTTCTGGAGGCTAGAAATCTGAGATCAGGTGCCAGCATGGTTGCGTTCTTGTGAAGGCTTTCTTCCTGACTTGCAGTCAGCTACCTTCTCACTGTGTCCTCACACAGAGAAGAAAGTGAGAGAGAGAGAGCACATTCTCTGGTGTCTCTTCTTACAAAGGCACTAATTCTATCATGAGGGCTCCACCCCTCATGACCTCATCTAAATCTATTATCTCCCAAAGGCCCCATCTCCAAATACCATTACACTGGAGATTAGAGCTTCAACACATGAATTTTGGAGGCAGGGGACACAATTCAGTCCATAACAATAGATAAATTGCTATGATTTTTATAGATAAAAATTAAAGGACATTGCAGTGTTTCAAGATGGCCTAATAAGAACAGCTCTGGTCTGCAGCTCCCAGCGTGATCGACGCAGAAGATGAGTGATTTCTTCATTTCCAACTGAGGTACCTGGTTCATCTCATTGGGACTGGTTGGACAGTGGGTACAGCCCATGGAGGGTGAGCCGAAGCAGGGTGGGGCACCGCCTCACCTGGGAAGCACAAGGGGTCGGGGGATTTCCCTTTCCTAGCCAAGGGAAGCCGTGACAGACTGTACTGGGAAAATCAGGACACTCCCACCTAAATACTGCACTTTTCCAACGGTCTTAGCAAACGGCACACCAGGAGATTATATCCTGTGCCTGACTCAGCAGGTCCCATGCCCAGGGAGCCTTGCTGACTGCTAGCGCAGCAGTCCAAGATCGAACTGTGAGATGGCAAGCCTGGCTGGGGGAGGGGTGTCCACTATTGCTGAGACTTGAGTAGGTAAACAAAGTGGCCAGGAAGCTCAAACTGGGTGGAGCCCACCACAACTCAACGAGGCCCGCCTGCCTCTGTAGACTCCATCTCCGGGGGCAGGGCATAGCTGGACAAAAGGCAGCAGAAACTTCTGCAGACTTAAACGTGCCTGTCTGACAGCTCTGGAGAGAGCCATGGTTCTCCCAGCATGGTGTTTGAGCTCTGAGAATGGACAGACTGCCTCCTCAAGTGGGTCCCTGACCCCTGTGTAGCCTAACTTGGTGACACCTCCCAGTAGGGGCCGACTGACACCTCATACAGCTGGGTGCCCCTCTGAGATGAGGCTTCCAGAGGAAGGATCAGGCAGCAATATTTTCAGTTCTGCAATATTTGCTGTTCTGCAGCCTCTGCTGGTGATACTTAGGCAAACAGGGTCTGGAGTGGACCTCCAGCAAACTCCAACAGACCTGCAGCTGAGGGACCTGACTGTTAGAAGAAAAACTAACAAACAGAAAGGAATAGCATCAACATCAGGAAAAAGGACATCCACACCAAAACCCCATCTGTAGGTTACCATCATCAAAGACCAAAGGTAGATAAAACCACAAAGATGGGGAGAAACAAGAGCAGAAAAGCTGAAAATTCTAAAAACCATAGAGCCTTTTCTCCTCCAAAGGATTGCAGCTCCTTGCAAGCAATGGAACAAAGCTGGATGGCGAATGACTTTGACAAGTTAACAGAAGTAGGCTTCAGAAGGTCAGTAATAACAAACTTCTCTGAGCTAAAGGAGGATGTTCAAACCTATCGCAAGGAAGCTAAAAATCTTGAAAAAAGATTAGCTGAATGGCTAACTAGAATAAACAGTGTAGAGAAGACCTTAAATGACCTGATGCAGCTCAAAACCATGGCACAAGAACTGCGTGATGCATGCACAAGCTTTAGTAGCTGATTCAATCAAGTGGAAGAAAGGGTATCAGTGATTGAAGATCAAATTAATGAAATGAAGCGAGAAGGGAAGTTTAGAGAAAAAAGAGTAAAAACAAACAAAGCCTCCAAGAAATATGGGACTATGTGAAAACACCAAATCTATGTTTGATTGGTGTACCTGAGAGTGATGGAGAGAATGGAACCAAGCTGGAAAACTATCTTCAGGATATTATCCAGGAGAACTTCCTCAACCTAGCAAGGCAGGCCAACATTCAAATTCAGGAAATACGGAGAACACCACAATGATACTCCTCGAGAAGAGCAACTCCAAGACACATAATTGTCAGATTCACCAAGGTTGAAATGAAGGAAAAAATGTTAAGGGCAGCCAGAGAGAAAGGTCGGGTTATCCACAAAGGGAAGCCCATCAGACTAACAGTGGATCTCTCAGCAGAAACTCTACAAGCCAGAAGAGAGTGGGGGCTGATATTCAACATTCTTAAAGAAAAGATTTTTCAACCTGGAATTTCCTATCCAGACAAACAAAGCTTCATAAATGAAGGAGAAATAAAATCCTTTACAGACAAACAAATGCTGAGAGATTTTGTCATCACCACGCCTGTCTTACAAGAGCTCCTGAAGGAAGCACTAAACATGGAAAGGAAAAATTGGTACCAGCCACTGCAAAAACATGCCAAATTGTAAAGACTGTCAATGCTAGGAGGAAACTGCATCAACTAACGGGCAAAATAACCAGCTAACATCATAATGACAGGATCAAATTCACACATAACAATATTAATCTTAAATGTAAATGGGCTAAATGCCCCAGTTAAAAGACACAGATTGGCAAATTGGATAAAGAGTCAAGACCCATCAGTGTGCTGTATTCAGCAGACCCATTTCACGTGCAGAGACACACATAGGCTCCAAATAAAGGGATGGAGGAAGATCTACTAAACAAATGGAAAGCAAAAAAAAGTTGGGGTTGCAATCCTAGTCTCTGATAAAACAGACTTTAAACCAACAAAGACCAAAAGAGACAAAGAAGGCCATTACACAATGGTAAAAGGATCAATTCAACAAGAAGAGCTAACCTAAATATGTATGCATCCAATACAGGAGCACCCAGATTCATAAAGCAAGTCCTTAGAGACCTACAAAGAGACTTAGACTCCCACACAATAATAATGGGAGACTTTAACCCTCTACTGTCAATATTAGACAGATGAATGAGGCAGAAGGTTAACAAGGATATCCACGACTTGAATTCAGCTCTGCACCAAGCAGACCTAATAGACATCTACAGAACTCAACCCCCAAATCAACAGAATATACATTCTTCTCAGCACCACATTGTACTTATTGCAAAATTGACCACATAGTTGGAAGTAAAGCACTCCTCAGCAAATGTAAAAGAATAGAAATCACAATAAACTGTCTCTTAGACCACAGTGCAATCAAATTACAATTCAGGATTAAGAAACTCACTCAAAACCACACAACTACATGGAAACTGAACAACCTGCTCCTGAATGACTACTGGGTAAATAACGAAACGAACGCAGAAATAAAGATGTTCTTTGAAACCAATGAGAACAAAGACACAACATACCAGAATCTCTGGGACACATTTAAAGCAGTGTGTAGAGGGATATTTATAGCACTAAATGCCCACAAAGGAAAGCAGGAAAGATCTAAAATCAACACCCTAACACCACAATTGAAAGAACTAGAGAAGCAAGAGCAAACACATTCAAAAGCTAGCAGAAGGCAAGAAATAACTAAGATCAGAGTAGAACTGAAGGAGATAGAGACATAAAAACCCTTCAAAATATCAATGAATCCAGGAGCTGGTTTTTTGAAAAGATCAACAAAATTGATAGACCACTAGCAAGACTAATAAAGAAGAAAAGAGAGAAGAATCAAATACACCAAAAAAAAAAAAAAAAAAAAAAAAAAGATAAAGGGGATATCACCACTGATCCCACAAAAATACAAACTGCCTTCAGAGAATACTATAAACACCTCTATGCAAATAAACTAGAAAATCTAGAAGAAATGGATAAATTCCTGGACACATACACCCACCCAAAACTAAACCAGGAAGAAGTCAAATCCCTGAATAGACCAGTAACAAGTTCTGAAATTGAGGCAATAATTAATAGCCTACCAACCAAAAAAAGTCCAGGGCCAGACAGATTCATAGCTGAATTCTACCAAAGGTACAAAGAGGAGCTGGTACCATTCCTTCTGAAACTATTCCAATCAATAGAAAAAGAAGGAATCCTCCCTAACTCACTTTATGAGGCCAGCATCATCCTGATACCAAAGCCTGGCAGAGACACAACAAAAAAAGAGAATTTTAGACCAATATCCCTGATGAACATTGATGTGAAAATCCTCAATAGAATACTGGCAAACTGAATCCAGCAGCGCATCAAAAAGCTTATCCACCAAGATCAAGTTGGCTTCATCCCTGAGATGCAAGGCTGGTTCAACATATGCAAATCAATAAAAGTAATCCATCACATAAACAGAACCAAAGAAAAAAACCACATGATTATCTCAATAGATGCAGAAAAGGCCTTTGACAAAATTCAACAGCGCTTCATGCTAAAAACTCTCAACAAACTAGGTATTGATGGAACATATCTCAAAATAATAAGATCTATTTATGACAAACCCACTGCCAGTGTCATACTGAATAGGCAAAAACTGGAAGCATTCCCTTTGAAAACTGGCACAAGACAGGGATGCTCTCTCTCACCACTCCTATTCAACATAGTGTTGGAAGTTCTGGCCAGGGCAATCAGGCAAGAGAAAGAAAGAAAGGGTATTCAATTAGGAAAAGAGGAAGTCAAATTGTCCCTGTTTGCAGATGACATGATTGTATATTTAGAAAACCCCATCATCTCAGCCCAAAATCTCCTTAAGCTGATAAGCAACTTCAGCAAAGTCTCAGGATACACAACCAATGTGCAAAAATCACAAGCATTCTTATACACCAATAACAGACAGCAAAATCATGAGTGAACTCCCATTCACAATTGCTACAAAGGGAATAAAATACCTTGGACTCCAACTTACAAGGGATGTGAAGGATCTCTTCAAGGAGAACTACAAACTACTGCTCAATGAAATAAAAGAGGACACAAACAAATGGAAGAACATTCCATGCTCATGAATAGGAAGAATCAACATTGTGAAAACGGCCATACTGCCCAAGGTAATTTATAGATTTAATGCCATCCCCATCAAGCTACCAATGACTTTCTTCACAGAATTGAAAAAAGCTACTTTAAAGTTCATATGGAACCAAAAAAGAGCCCGCATTGCCAAGACAATCCTTAGCAAAAAGAACAAAGCTGGAGGCATCACGCTACCTGACTTCAAACTATACTACAAAGTACAGTAACCAAAAGAGCATGGTACTGGTACAAAACAGAGATATAGACCAATGGAACAGAACGGAGCCCTCAGAAATCACATCACACATCTACAACCATCTGATCTTTGACAAACCTGACAAAAACAAGAAATGGGGAAAGAGTTCCCTATTTAATAAATGGTGCTGGGAAAACTGGCTAGCCATAAGTAGAAAGCTAAAACTGGATCCCTTCCTTACATCTTATAAAAAAATTAATTCAAGATGGATTAAAGACTTAGATATTCAACCTAAAACCATAAAAACCCTAGAAGAAAACCTAGGCAATACCATTCAGGACATAGGCATGGGCAAGGACTTCATGACTAAAACACCAAAAGCAATGGCAACAAAAGCTAAAATAGACAAATGGAATATAATTAAACTAAAGAGCTTCTGCACAGCAAAAGAAACTACCATCAGAGTGAACAGGCAACCTACAGAATGGGAGAAAATTTTTGCAATCTATCCATCTGACAAAGGGCTAACATCCAGAATCTACAAAGAACTTAACAAATTTACAAGAAAAAAAATCAAACAACCCCATCAAAAAGTGGGCAAAGAATATGAACAGACACTCTTCAAAAGAAGACATTTATGCAGCCAACAGACACATGAAAAAATGCTCATCATCACTGGCCATCAGAGCAATGCAAATCAAAACCACAATGAGATACCATCTCACACCTGTTAGAATGGCAATCATTAAAATGTCAGGAAACAACAGGTGCTGGAGAGGATGTGGAGAAATAGGAACAGTTTTACACTGTTGTTGGGACTGTAAACTAGTTCAACCATTGTAGAAGACAGTGTGGTGATTCCTCAAGCATCTAGAACTAGAAATACCATTTGACCCAGCGATCCCATTACTGGGTATATACCCAAAGGATTATAAATCATGCTGCTATAAAGACACATGCACACATACGTTTATTGGGGCACTATTCACAATAGCAAAGACTTGGAACCAACCCAAATGTCTATCAATGATAGACTGGATTAAGAAAATGTGGCACATATATACCATGGAATACTATGCAGCCATAAAAAAGGATGAGTTTATGTCCTTTGTAGGTACATGGATGAAGCTGGAAATGATCATTCTGAGCAAACTTTCGCAAGGACAGAAAACCAAACTCCGCATGTTCTCACTTAGGGTGGGAATTGAACAATGAGAACACTTGCACACTGGGCGGGGAACATCACACACCAGGGCCTGTTATGGGGTGGGGCAGTGGGGGAGGGGTAGCATTAGGAGAAATACCTAATGTAAATGACGAGTTAATAGGTGCAGCAAATCAACACCTGTATACATATGTAACAAACCTGCATGTTGTGCACATGTACCCTAGAACTTAAAGTACAATAATAAAAAACTCTAGAAAAACATAGAAAAATAAATTAAAGGACATTAACAAGAGAATGAAAAGGAAAGCTATTCAATGGGTGAAATATTTGAAAATCACATATTGGTTAAAGGATTTTTATCTAGATTGTATAAGAACTCTTATAAATCAATAATAAAAAGATAAATAACCCAACTAATAATGAGCACAGGATTGGAATAGACAGTTGTTTCCAAAGAAGATATCAAAATGGCCTATAAGCACATGAAAAGGTGCTCGAGATTTTAGTTATCAGGAATATGCAAATCACAACCACAATGAGATACTGTTTCATATTCATTAGGATGGCTATAATAATAAAAGACAGATAATAACAAGTGTTGGTGAGAATGTGGGGAAATTGAAACCCTCAGGCACTGTTAAAGGTAAAATGATGCAGCCACTTTGGAAAACAGTCTGACAATTCCTCAAAAGGTTAAACACAGTTTCCCTATAGCCCAGCAATTCCTCTCCTAGATGTATAACCAAGAGAATTGAAAATATATGTTCATGCAAAAATTTGTACATGAATGTTAATAGCAGTGTTGTTCACAATAGCTGAAAGGTAGAAACAATCCAAATATCTACTAACTGATAAATAAATAAATAAATAAAGAGTAGTGTAGCCATGTATCCATACAATGGAATATTATTCAGCCATAAGAATGAATGAAGTACTGATACAAGGCATTTCATGGATAAATTTAGAAACATTTAGTTAAGTGAAAGAAACCCATCTCTAACACAGTTTTTTGTGATTCCATTTATATAAAATGTCAAAATAGGCAAATTATTGTGACAGAAAGTAGACTAGTGACTGTGAAGAACTGCGGAGTATAGAGGGATTGGCAGATGGTGGCTAAAGAGTACAGGGCTTCTTTTTCGGATAATGAAAATTTTCTAAAATTGATTGTGGTGATGGTTGTACAGCTCTGTAAATACACTAAAAATCATTGAATTGTATACTTTATTTTTATTTTATTTTATTTTTTTTGAGAGAGTTTCACTCTTGTTGCCCAGGCTGCAGTACAATGGCATGATCTCGGTTCACTGCAACCTCCACCTCCCGGGTTCAAGCGATTCTCATGGCTCAGCCTCCCGAATAGCTGGGATTACAGGCACTCACCACCATGCCCCGCGAATTTTTGTATTTTTAGTAGAGACGAGGTTTCACCATGTTGGCCAGGCTGGTCTTGAACTCCTGACCTCAAGTGATCCACCAACCTCGGCCTCTGAATTATATACTTTAAATGGGTGAATTGTATGGTATGTGAATTGTATCTAAATAAAGCTGTTACAAATAATTTTTTAAATAATTGCTTATATTTAAGAGATATGGAGCCAGGTGAAGATGAACAAAAATTAATGAATCAAAATGCAGGTAGTCATTAGCTTTTATATGACTATCATTTCCATATAATATACATAAATACTTCTAAACTTTTCTATACCAAATTTTGACTTTCTTATTTTAGTAGACAAATAACTATTTCAAGTTACATTATGTTACTCTCGTCTGCCAGGCAATAGTTTCATTTTAGCAGTGTTGCCATCTAAATATGGCAATGTCTGCGCAGTTACTTGAACATTTTGTTGCATATTTGCCCTTATTTATAAAAGTATAGTGGAAATGGAAAAATAAAGTGCTGATGTTAATGATTTTCCAATTGTGTCAAAGGAAGCTATCATTCAGTATGCCAAAAACAGTACATTTTGATGCTTATCAAATTTAAGCAGATCTGACAACTGTGTTCAATTACAAAAGAAAACAAACTTAAAACACATGTACAAAATGTTATAAGTATGTTGGCAAAGCTTGTGGCTAAAAATAAGGTGCAGTCATGGAACAAATGTGTGGATCTTTACAATTACGTGTAGCAGAATATTATTTTGATATATCAGGTTTTATTTCCAGATAATATATATTTTTTTAACCCAGAGGTCCTTCCCAGTTCAAACTTCACCTCTTGGCAGCCATGCTTCGGGATAGGGTTGTTGCAGCATAGTGCAGATACCAAAGAAGTCAATCCTTGCCCTTTGAGGTTTAAAATATGTTTTGGAAACTCAAGGCAGAGATAAAACCTTTGTGATTAAAAAACTTTTGAACTTCAAAAGCTAGAACCATCCTGAGAATAAAGTCAGAGAATAACCCAGAGAATAAACTCAGGCCTTAACCACAGACACATAAGCGTATGTGATCAGTCAGAGCCAGTTTTTCCAGTGCCTTCTTTTCTCTTAAAGACTAGAAACAAATTCCTTAGACTTGTAAAGTGAAGGCAGTCAGAGGAGAAGTGAGCTCTAAGTCTGGTGAATCTTTAAGGAGGAATCCATCCAGTGGCCCAACTTGCTAGAACCTCTGCACCTTTTTTCTTTTTCTTTTTTTTTTTTTTGAGACGGAGTCTTGCTCTGTTACCCAGGTTCGAGTGCAGTGGCATGATCTTGGCTCACTGCAACCTCCGCCTCCCAGGTTCAAATGATTCTCCTGCCTCAGCCTCCCCAGTAGCTGAGACTACAGGCATGCACCACCCAGTCCAGTTAATTTTTTTGTATTTTTAGTAGAGATGGGGTTTCACCATGTTGGCCAGGATGGTCTCTATCTCTTGACCTGTGATCTGCCCACCTCGGCCTACCAAAGTGTTGGCATTACAGATGTGAGTCACTCCATTTGGCCGCTTCTGTACTTTTTGAAGTGTAGACATTGAGAAGAAATGTTCGTGTGGCAGTGCCAGGCAGAGAGGGTCTGAGACAATATTCCTATGGACCCAGAGTGGCATGGGAGAGTGGATGGATGTGCCCACTGCCCTCTGAGAGGGAAAAAGGAGTAGCTGAGAGCCTGGAGAGGATTTCCTTTTGGGACATGGAGTCATAAATATGATCAACATGGTTTGGCAGTTGGAAAGCAAATGGGAATAAGATGTTATAGTAAATGCCAATATGCAGGTATCCCTCTCTGTCCCATTCTTATTCCTTGGTACTTTATGAACCCTGAGAGAAGGAATATACCAAATATCATTTCAAGTAAACTGAATGAACAAGGATTTTGAGTTGCAAGGATACACCAGAAAATTAAATTTGATACACCAGAAAATTAAATTTGATGGCAAAAAAATGTAATCTGTTTTTGCTGGGTGCAGTGGCTCACACCTGTAATCCCAGCACTTTGGGAGGCCAAGGCGGGCGGATCACGAGGTTAAGAGATCGAGACCATCGTGGCCAAGCAACATGGTGAAACCCCGTCTCTATTGAAAATACAAAAATTAGCTGGGCGTAGTGGCGCACACCTGTAGTCTCAGCTAGTTGAGAGGCTGAGGCAGGAGAATCGCTTGAATCTGGGAGGCGGAGGTTGCAGTGAGCCAAGATCACGCCACTACACTCCAGCCTCGGTGACAGAGAGAGACTCCATCTCAATACAAATAAATAAAATACAATATAATCTATTTTTAATAGTTTAAATATCTGCACACAGTGTGTAACATTCAGATGTAAAATCAAGTTAAGCATTTATATCATGATTGAGACTTCGTTAATTTTTTTCTCTAGCTCTATGGATTGAATTCCGTCCTTTCCTCCCTTCCTCCTCCTTCCCCCACCAAATAAAACATTTAAGTACAAAGTTCAAATTTCAGGCATTCTACTTTCCAAAACATTTTCCCGGAAAGCATTATGTATTATTAAAGGCAGGGACTGTCTGAATGGGAAAATAGCTTTCCTACCCACCCCCCATTCCAGAATATTGAAATGAAAATGATCAAACCACTGAAGCTTCTAGTAGTTTGTCGATTTTTATCATGGGATTTTGTCCATCCAGTTGCAGCACGACCATTAGAGATAGATAAATTCGGCCGGGTGCGGTGGCTTACACCTGTAATCCTAGCACTTTGGGAGGCTGAGGTGGGCGGATCACCTGACATCAAAACCAGCCTGGCCAACTTGGTGAAACCGCCTCTACTAAAAAAATACAAAAGTTAGCTGGGCGTGGTGGCAGGCACCTGTAATCCCAGCTACTCTGGAGGCTAAGACAGGAGAATCACTTGAACCTGGGAGGCGGAGGTTGCAGGGAGCCAAGATCCTGCCAGTGCACTCCAGCTTGGGCGACAAGAGTGAAACTCCATCTCAAAAAAGAAAAGAAATGGATAAATTCATCGGAGTCAGTTCACTTACTGTCTTGGGGCAAACACTCAGATAGTGGATCTTATTCCTTTGCTACTGAGGAGGAAGATGGAGCCTAAGTCTCAAGCCTATCTTTGCTGTACCTTTGCCTCACGGTACCGTATGCTTGCTGGCTAGGAGGGTGAGGGATGCTTTACAGTCTGCGAATGAGTGTTCGTGAGGGAGGCGGTATCCACATTCGTTTTTTTTTGAGACGGAGTCTCACTCTGCTGCCCAGGCTGGAGTGCAGTGGCATGATCTCCACTCACGGCAACCTCCACCTCGCAGGTTCAAGCAATTCTCCTGCCTCAGCCTCCAGTGTAGCTGGGATTACAGGCGCTCGCCACCACACCTCGCTAGTTTTTGTATTTTTAGTAGAGACGGGGTTTCACTATTTTGGCTAGGCTGGTCTCGATCTCCCGACCTCAGGTGATCCGCCTGCCTCGGCCTCCCGAAGTGCTGGGATTACAGGCATGAGCCACCACTGCGCCCCGCCTGAGCCACCACCGTGCCGGGCTATTCTGAACTCCAAGTCATTGCGGTTCCTTTTTCCCAGAAAACAAGGGATTAGATGGTGCATTTCATAAAACTAACCAAAGTTCTGTTTACTGATGCAGCACAAGAGATGTTAAAAAAAAAAAAAAAAAAAAAGATAGTGGGCCTTATTATATCATTATAGTGAGAATAGCCCTGGATTTTGAGTCTAAATATCTGGGTTTGGTTTCAGTTCTTTGTCATCTTTGCGGTCTTCATTTTTGTTTCTGTCTTTATATATACTTTAAAATGAAACATCATTAAAACTATATACTTCAAAAATATTATTTTTCTTTTAAAAAAATCTATAATAGAGACGGGGTTTCACCATGTTGCCCAGGCTGGTCTTGAACTCCTGGGCTCAAACGATCTACTTGCCTCAGTCTCCCAAAGTGTTGGGATTACAGGTGTGAGCCATGGTGCCTGGCCCCAAAATATTATTAAATTATAAAATATATGATAAATGCAAAAGTGTATTAAAACTTCTGGCATTTAAAGAATATTGCTAAAATAAACACCCATTTTTGCACCATCCACATTAGAAATAGAACTTTACAAATATCTTTAGTAGCTTATGAATCACCTGGGGATCATTTTAAAGTGTAGATTCTGATTCAGTAAGTATGTGAGTCTGAGATTCTGTATTTCTTTATTTTATTTTACTTTATTTTATTTTATTATTTTATTATTATTATACTTTAAGTTCTAGGGTACATGTGCCCAACGTGTAGGTTTGTTACATATGTATACATGTGCCATGTTGGTGTGCTGCACCCATTAACTCGTCATTTACATTAGGTATATCTCCTAATACTATCCCTCCTCCCTCCCCCCACGACATGACAGGCCCCGGTATGTGATGTCTCCCATCCTGTGTCCAAGTGTTCTCATTGTTCAATTCCCACCATGAGTGAGAACATGTGGAGTTTGGTTTTCTGTCCTTGCGAAAGTTTGCTTAGAATGATGGTTTCCAGCTGCATCCATGTCCCTACAAAGGACATAAACTCATCCTTTTTTATGGCTGCATAGTATTCCATGGTGTATATGTGCCACATTTTCCTAATCCAGTCTATCATTGATAGACATTTGGGTTGGTTCCAAGTCTTTGCTATTGTGAATAGTGCCCCAATAAACATATGTGTGCATGTGTCTTTATAGCAGCATGATTTATAATCCTTTGGGTATATACCCAGTAATGGGATCGCTGGGTCAAATGGTATTTCTAGTTCTAGATGCTTGAGGAATCACCACACTGTCTTCTACAATGGTTGAACTAGTTTACAGTCCCAACAACAGTGTAAAACTGTTCCTATTTCTCCACATCCTCTCCAGCACCTGTTGTTTCCTGACATTTTAATGATTGTCATTCTAACAGGTGTGAGATGGTATCTCATTGTGGTTTTGATTTGCATTTCTCTGATGACCAGTGATGATGAGCATTTTTTCATGTGTCTGTTGGCTGCATAAATGTCTTCTTTTGAAGAGTGTCTGTTCATATCCTTTGCCCACTTTTTGATGGGGTTGTTTGATTTTTTCTTGTAAATTTGTTAAGTTCTTTGTAGATTCTGGATATTAGCCCTTTGTCAGATGGGTAGATTGCAAAAATTTTCTCCCATTCTGTAGGTTGCCTGTTCACTCTGATGGTAGTTTCTTTTGCTGTGCAGAAGCTCTTTAATTAGATCCCATTTCTCAGTTTTGGCTTTTGTTGCCATTGCTTTTGGTGTTTTAGACATGAAGTCCTTGGCCATGCCTATGTCCTGTATGGTATTGCCTAGGTTTTCACAGAACCAAAGACAAAAACCACATGATTATCTCAATAGATTCAGAAAAAGCCTTTGACAAAATTCAACAGCCCTTCATGCTAAAAACTCACAATAAATTAGGAATTGATGGGACATATCTCAAAATAATAAGAGCTATTTATGACAAACCCACAGCCAATATCATACTGAATGGGCAAAAACTGGAAGCATTCCCTTTGAAAACTGGCACAAGACAGGGATGCCCTCTCTCACCACTGCTATTCAACATAGTGTTGGAAGTTCTGGCCAGGGCCATCAGGCAAGAGAAAGAAATAAAGGGTATTCAATTAGGAAAAGAGGAAGTAAATTTGTCCCTGTTTACAGATGACATGATTGTATATTTAGAAAACCCCATCATCTCAGACCAAAAGCTGATAAGCAACTTCAGCAAAGTCTCAGGATACAAAATCAATGTGCAAAAATCACAAACATTCCTATACACCAAAAACAGACAAACAGACAGCCAAATCGAGTGAACTCCAGAATCCAACTTACACAGGATGTGGAGGATCTCTTCAAGGAGAATTACAAACCACTGCTCAATGAAATAAAAGAGGACACAAACAAATGGAAGAACATTCCATGCTCATGGATAGGAAGAATCAATATTGTGAAAACGGCCATACTGCCCAAGGTAATTTATAGATTCAATGCCATCCCCATCAAGCTACCAATGACTTTCTTCACAAAATTGGAAAAAACTACTTTAAAGTTCATATGGAACCAAAAAAGAGCCTGCATTGCCAAGACAATCCTAAACCAAAAGAACAAAGCTGGAGACATCACGCTACCTGACTTCAAACTATACTACAAGGCTACAGTAACCAAAACAGCATGGTACTGGAACCAAAACAGAGATATAGACCAATGGAACAGAACAGAGCCCTCAGAAATAATACCACACATCTGTAACCATCTGATCTTTGACAAACTTGACAGAAACAAGAAATGGGGAAAGGATTCCCTATTTAATAAATGGTGCTGGGAAAACTGGCTAGCCATAAGTAGAAAGCTGAAACTGGATCCCTTCCTTACACCTTATACAAAAATTAGTTCAAGATGGATTAAAGACTTAAATGTTAGACCTAAAACCATACAAACCTTAGGAGATTCTGTATTTCTTTTTTTTTTTTTTTTTTGAGATGGAGTCTCACTCTGTCACCCAGGCTGGAGTGCAGTGGCCGGATCTCAGCTCACTGCAAGCTCCGCCTCCCGGGTTCCCGCCATTCTCCTGCCTCAGCCTCCCGAGTAGCTGGGACTACAGGCGCCGCCACCACGCCCGGCTAGTTTTTTGTATTTTTAGTAGAGACGGGGTTTCACCGTGTTAGCCAGGATGGTCTCGATCTCCTGACCTCGTGATCCGCCTGTCTCGGCCTCCCAAAGTGCTGGGATTACAGGCTTGAGCCACCGTGCCCGGCCAGGAGATTCTGTATTTCTAACAGGCTACCAGGTGACACAGATACTGGTGGGCCAACGATCATGCGTGGAGTAGCATGATCTGAGATGGCTTCTGTGTGCTTCTTCTAATTCTATCCCTTTTCTCTCCATAAGAGGTAGACACTTTCTTAAATTTTGTGTCAGTTATTCCTTGTTTTATTTGAAATAGTTTATCTGTGAATACATTTTTAAACATTATAACTGTTTAGTTTTACCTATTTTAAAATTTTATACAAATGAAATAATAAGCATACATTTCTCTGTGACTTGCTTATTTTATTCAACCTTGTGTTTTACAGCCACATTCATGTTGATACAGAGACCTGCAGTTCATTAATTTTTGCCACTTGTTAGTTTCCATTGTATGAATACCCTTTTTTTTTGAGACTGAGTCTTGCACTGTTGCCTAGGCTGTAGTGCAGTGACACGATCTTGGCTCATTTCCACCTCTGCCTCCCGGGTTCGAGCAATTCTCCTGTCTCAGCACCCCTCTAGTAGCTGAGATTACAGGCGCCAACCACCATGCTCAGCTAATTTTTGTATTTTTAGTAGAGATGGGGTTTTGCCATGTTGGCCAGGCTGATCTTGAACTCTTGACCTCAGGTGATCCACCGCCTTGGCCTCCCAAAGTGCTGGGATTACAGGCATGAGCCACTACACCCAGCCATGAATAGGTCCTATCTTATGCATGAATTTCTATTGTTGATGGACATTGGTTGTTTTCAGTTTTTTGCTATGACACATTTCTGGTACATGTTTTACAGTGCAAATGTGCCAAAATTTCTCTAGATTATATGCCTACTAATAGAACTGCAGGATCATAGTGTATATATATCTTCAACGTTTATTTTGATGCTAAATTGTTGTTGAAAGTGGTCAATCCAATTCACACCCCGCCCCCCATTCCACATCCACTAACACTGGGCTGATCAGATTTTTTTGGAGATTAGGTGGCTATAAAAGTGTATCTTGGTATGGAATCAACCTGGGTGTTCTACAACAGGTGAATGGATAAAGAAAATTGGTATGTATGCAATGGAATATTATTCAGCCATAAAAAAAGAATGAAATGCTGTTACTCCTGGCAATATAGATGGAACTGGAGGATATTATGTTAAGTGAAATAAGCCAGGCACAGAGAGTCAGACACCATATGTTCTCACTCATACGTGGAAGCTAAAAAAAGTTGATCTCATAGGAGTAAAAAGTAGAACAGAGGATACTAGACGCTGGGATGGGTAGGGGGAAGGGAGGGATAGGGAGAGATTAAAGACTACAAAATTACAGCTAGATAGGAGGAATAAATTCTAGTGTCCTATACCACTGTAGGATGACTATAGTTAACAATAACATATAGTTTCAAATAGCTAGAGGGAGGATATTGAACATTCTCAACACGAAGAATTGATAAATGTTTGAGATGATGGATAAACTAATTACCCTGATCTGATCATTATACATTATGTGTATCAAAACATCACTATGTGCCCCATTAATAGGTATAATTGTTATTCATCAATTACAAAATTAAACAAAAACAAACCACATTGCTTACCAAAAACCAAGAAAGTGTATCTTGAGATTTTTAATTATTGCTTCAAAAAATGAGATTTTCATGTTTATTAGCTAACCAGGTCCTTCATGTCTTTACTAGCTGTGAGAACTCATATGAACTGCTTAACTTTTTTGCCATTATCAAAATTACTTAGTTTACTTTTAGATAGCACTTTGGCCAGTTTTGCTGGGGATAGGTTACTATTCCCATAGTTCCTTCCTATCTTCCCACTTCCCACATTAGGTAACATGATGACTCTGTTAATGCTGATTCTCCTCCTAACGCTCATTTTAATGTAGATCACATGCAATGGTGAAAGAGGATCAGGGAAGAGGACACATTGTTCTTTTCTCACTTCTTGGTCTTTGCTATGCTTTTGCCTCTGCTAAGAACACTCTCCCGGCCTAAACTGTGAGCTCTGGGAGGAGGAAAACTGCACACTTTGTTCATAAATTTAGGACTAGATTGAGTCATATGGTTCAGTGCTTCTCAAACTTTCACTTGCATGCGAATGCGAATTATATGGGGATCATGTTAAAATGCAAATTCTTTTTTTTTTTTTTTTTTTTTTTAGGCAGAATCTCACTGTCACCCAGACTGGAGTGCAGTGGTGAGATCTTGGCTCACTGCATCCTCCGCCTCCCGGGTTCAAGCTATTCTCCTGCCTCAGACCTCTGAGTAGCTGAGATTATAGGCACCTGCCACCATGCCTGGATAATTTTTTTTTTTTTTTTTTTTGCATTTTTAGTAGCGATGGGCTTTCATCATGTTGGACAGGCTGGTCTTGAACTCCTGACCTCTGGTGATCCACCTGCCACGGCCTCCCAAAGCGCTGGCATAACAGGCGTGAGCACTGCGCCCAGCCAAAAATGCGGATTCTTATTCAGCAGGTCAAGAGTGGGGCCCCAGATTCTACATTTGAAAGTTCCCAGGTGATGACAGTGTTGCTAGTCCAAGGAAAACAAGCATGTGGATACCCATTCACTCATTTATTGAACAGATGTTTATTGAGTGCCTGCCATGTGCCAGGTGTTATTCTACACATAGAAGATACAACGGTGGAAGGGGCAGGATAATTTATCACTCTCAGATTGAAAGCCTATAAGTATTTATTCAATATTTATATAGTTGAGGTGAATAGCAACTTATAGTCTACTAGTTAAAATTGTACAGTTGAGCCACATGATATGCACATTCAACTTTTGTATTTTTATCTGACTTTCATGTTTTCCAATGCATTTTTGTTTTGTAGTTTCTTCTTTCTTCATGAGAAAATGTGTTTGTGTGTGTACCACTTCTTAGGTGATAGATTATGGGGTTAAACTTAGATAAAATCACTCTTAGTAGACACCACTATGTTGTACATTATTTAGTTTTAGAATTCAAGGAGGTAACTGTGACCCCCAGCTTCAGGCAGCCATCAAATGACTGGTCTCATCATTAGTTTTACTGCTTGTAGTGGCACCATGCAACTTGGGCATGTGATTTAAAAAATGCTGAAAAGAGATAGGTCAGTCCAGGCAAGGAGTGTTTTAAAATGTCCACTCAAGGAAACAGTCTACCTCAGTTATGTAGAAACATGAGTTAACCAGTCAGTACCTTATTTCTGATTTTTTCCAGTGATGTTTTAGTACTTCTTACAGATGATGGTCTAATCAAATGTCCAGTTGGCCAGTGACACACAAAGCTATGTGTTTACTAAATCTCATTTCTTTTTCTTCCTCTGGGTGCAAAAAGGACTGCATTTCCCAGCCTCCTTTGCCATATATCAGCCATAAGACTGGTTTCAAGCCAATGGTACATGGGTCAAAATGATGTGAGCCAACCTCAGGCCAGGTGCTTAAAAATGCTGTGTGACCTTGATCATTTCCTCCACCATTAAGATCTTGGAGGGCAAAGGGTGAGATGGCAGGACTGCAACAGGAGAGGGGCTCAGATATGGAGTCACCTGATGTGTCTCAAATTTAGCATAGGTGAAAAGCTTTGTGGTATGAAGTCACTGGCATTGGGGTTTGTTTGTTACTATGGCATAAGCAATCTGCCTAATAGATGTTCTGACTGTCGAGCTAGGGCCTACCACATTGTGTTACACCTAATTGCCATGTAAATATTTTCCCAGATGAATGAATTAGATTAATTTTTACTAAATCTCTTTACCATAAGATTCTAGTCCTGACTTCAACTGAATGTACTAAAAATTTAGTTTATAAGTTAAAAGTAGGTGGAGCATAGGAGGAACTTAGCAAAGATTTGCTGAATGAAAGAAGACAAAAATGAGAAATTTTCACACTCAGCCTCCTGGAAGGGATTTTTAAATTGTTCGTTTTTAGAATGTAGGTAGTAGGTAGGTACGTAGTTAGGCAGACATGATCAGGGCAAGACAGGTCGCCCCTCCAGGAATGTCAGGCAACCATCAAGTGATGGTCAGGGGGTTGTTAAACTGTCTCTCTAAAGTAATAACTGGTTGCAGCCAATGCCAGGGAGAGAGAGTCTTCCAATAGACAGAAAACACCTGGGCCAGGAGCAGTGGTTCACACCTGTAGTCCCAACATTTTGCGAGGCCAAGGTGGGTGGATCATTTGAGGTCAGGAGTCTGAGACCAGTCTGGCCAACATGGCGAAACACATTGTCTACTGAAAATACAAAAATTAGCTAGGTGTGGTGGTGTGCACTTGTAATCCCAGCTACTCAGGAGGCTGAGGCAAGAGAAACGCTTGAACCCAGGAGGTGGAGGTTGCAGTGAGCCGAGATTGTGCCACTGCACTCCAGCCTGGGTGACAGAGTGAGACTCCATCTCAAAACAAAACAAAACAACCTAAACCCCCACCCCCAAAAAAACACCTGAAGCTAATGACCAGTGGCTTCCCGGTAAGATCTCAGGAGTGGGGCGAGTGGGCTCATGCATGCGTGCTAAGAGGCAAAATGGTGAAGTTTAACTGCTGTGTGGTCTTCTTATAGGAACACTTAACTGGCAAGGGACAAATGCCTCAAGTGAAGATGCCTACAACTTCAGTAAACACACTGCGCATGTGGCCCCTCCCAAGTGCTGGCAGGCCACTGCGCATGTGCACAACCCACCCCAAGGGAAGAATCAGAGGAGGAAAGAAGACCCAGAACCATGCCAATGTGTAAAACCCCAAGTCGAGAGTTGATCAAGGCACTTGGATCTCTCAAGTTGCCCACTTGGCCCTCTTTGAAGTTTACTTCCTTTCATTCCTGCTCCATAAGTTTTTCATAAAGTTTCACTCTTGCTCTAAAACTTACCTCAGTCTCTCCCTGTTCCTTAAACCTACATCTGCCCCTCAGCTGAATTCTTTCCCTCCAAGGAGGCAAGGATTGAATTTGCTACAGACCTGTATGGATTCACCACTAGTAACAAGAATAAAGTATCAAAATTAAACATGCTTATTAGGCTGGGCACCATGGCTTATGCCTGTAATCCCCGCACTTTGGGAGGCCGAGGTGGGTGGATCACCTGAGGCCAGGAATTCAAGACTAGCTTGGCCAACATGGTGAAACCTCATCTCTACTAAAAATACAAAATTAGCCGGGTGTGGTGGCACGCACCTGTAATCTCAGCTACTCGGGAGGCTGACGCAGGAGAATCACTTGAACCTAGGAGGTGGAGGCTGCAGTGAACTGAGATCACGCCACTGCACTCCAGCCTGGGCAAAAAGAGCAAAACTCCATCTCAAAAACAAAACAAAACAAAACAAAACAAAAACACTCATTAAAAAAATTTTGGAAAATGTTTAAGAAAAATAGAAAAACATTTTTCCTCCTCTAAAACTATAATTTACATTTTTGTGTGTTTTTAGGCTTTTTGTTTCTGTTTGATTACTGCGATTGCACTCTAGATGTTCTGGCCTGCTGTTTTCCATGTTATTACATAGTGTTCAGAAGCATAATTTGTAATGGTTGATGTTATAATACATCTAGGGAATAAAGTTATTTAATCCTTTTTCTCTTTTGAACGTTTAGGTCATTACCAATTTTTCATTTGCACGTATGATGCTATGATAGACCTATGTGTATAGTAAGATTTTCTGTATTTAGAATAATTGCCTTGAGGTATATCTGAAAAAAAAAACCTTTTTAATAATCCAAAAATCTCAGGCTGAAACCAACTCCATTCAGATTAGGACTTTGCATTGGTTTAAGAGTATGCTTTCTAATCCAGTGCTCAACCCTGAATTAGGTCTTCAAGTTCAGCTTCATCATTGGTGTGATTCTATAAAACACATATGCTCACCATACGACATGTACACTTAAAGATAGGCCGAATATAAATATTTTAAAAATCAGTTTCTCAAAGCACAGTATCTAATGTAATGATGTAACTGCCTAATTATCATACACATACCCCTGCCACCAAACCCTTGAGAATTATGAGCCACACGTACACACATACAACTGGCCAAGAAACAGACGTACAAAAAAAGATCTCTCTGGATCCTGAGGTTATCATGGAACAGTTCAGCAAAATGTGGTTGCAATAAGATATAAGGACACCTCTATCCTGGTTATCTCTCTTTTTAGAGCAGGAAAAAAGAACTAAGTCACTTGTTGCCCATTCCCAGTTCACTAAATCAGTGGCAAAACAGAAATGACTGTATTGCACCTTGTCTGATGTTTCCTAGAAGTTACAATAAGCTGCCAATAGAGACTCAACTGTGGTTGTGGTGTACTTGAACTATCTCTGGTTGTGATGTGAAATTCCTGATTTTAGATACTCATCCTCTCACTCATGGCATGACTTTAGGTAATTAATAAATTTTTTTCTGAGTCATGTATCTTTCATTTGTAAAATGGGATCATTGTAACAAAGGGTGCCTCACAATACGGTGGTGAGAATTTGATATGATAATGGGTAAGAAGCTGCCTTATAAACTGTAATGGTCTGTACAAGATATATTCGCTGTTTATTGTTTACTTTTTCTATCTCCTCCAAAACCAGGGTGCTCTTGGTTGGTTAGGTTAATTCACAGTGTGTTTTGGAAGATGTTACACCTTCCTCATTCCAACAAATCACTTTGCAGGGCTCAGCCGGTAAAGATGTTGACCTGAAGCTTCCTCTGCAGGGCGCCCTTCACCTCCTTGTTGCGGAGGCTATAGATGAAGGGATTGAGCATGGGAATTATGATGGTGTAGAAGACAGACACTACTTGGCCATTGGTATTGTTAGTAGATCCATGGGGCTGAACGTAGGTGAAAACCACGGTGCCATAGAAAATAGCAATGGCCAGAAAGTGGGAGGCACAAGTGGAGAGGGCCTTCTCCCTCCCTGCTACTGAGCGCATCCTCCCAATGGCCACCAAGACCAAGCAGTAGGAGGTGAGAATGATTGCAGCTGGCAGAAGGGTGACCAGAGCAGAAAAGACATAGAGGACTACTCTTGCTGTGGCTGTGTTGGCACAAGCTAGGTGGAGAAGGGGTGGTACGTCACAGTAGTAGTGTGTTAGCTGGTTGGGCCCACAGAAAGGCAGGGCAAAGACATTTCCAGTCTGGATAGCAGAGTTGGCTCCACCGAATGCATAGGAAGCAGCTACCAGCAGGAGACAGGTCCCCCTGGTCATGATGGAACCATAATGGAGGGGTTGGCAGATGGCCATGAAGCGATCATAGGCCATGGAGGCCAGCAGGAAGCTCTCAGCTGTCACATGCACTACAAAGAAGGCAAGCTGGACCACACAGCCCTCAAAAGAGATGGACTTGTCAGAGACCAGGAAGTTGACCAAGAGCTTAGGTGTGACCACAGAAGAGTAACAAATATCAAGAAAAGAGAGGACCCCAAGGAAGAAATACATTGGGCTTTGGAGATGGGAGTCTGTGAAGATGAGTGCCATCATTCCCAAGTTGCCCACCACTGTTATGGCATAGATGAGCAGGATGGCTCCGAAGAGAAGCTCCTGGAGGTCTGGATAATTGGAGAAGCCCTGCAAGATGAACTTGGTGACTGGGGTGTGGTTGCTGCTGGCAAGGGCTAGTTCTCCAGGTGTCATCTGCAGAGTTTACAATTGGCAATCACTCAAACAGTATTACTTGAGCATATCTACTTCTGTGCAAGGTACAATGAGGAAGAACACTGTTTTAATCTGTTTTGTGTTGTTATTAAGGAATATCTGAAACTGGGTAATTTATAAAGAAAAGAGATTTCTTTGTCTCCTGGTTCTGCAGGCTGTGCAAGCATGGCACCAGCGTCTGTTCTGGTCAGGAACTCAGGAGGCTTTTACTCGTGATGGAAGGTGAAGGGAGAGCAGGCCTGTCACATGGCGAGAAAGGGAGCACAAGAGAGGGCAGGAGGTGCCAGCCTCCTTTAAACAACCAGCTCTTGCATGAACAGAGCAAGAATTCACTCATTACCATGGACGGGGCAGTACGACATTCACGAGGGATCTTCCCCCATGACCCAAATACTCCCACCAGGCCTCACCTCCAACACTGGGGAGACATGGAGGGGATAAACATCTAAACTATAGCATTCTTCCCCTGGCCCCCCAAATCTCATGTTCTTTTCCCCTTGCAAAACAGTCATGCCTTCCCTATAGTCCCCCAAATTCTTAACTTGTACCAGCATCAGCTGAAAAGTCCAAAGTCCAAAGTCTCATCGGAGACTCCAGGCAAGTTCCTTCCACCTATGAGCCTGTAAAATAAAAAAATATGTTACTTACTTCTAAGATACATTAGTGGTACAGGCACTGGGTAAACATTTCATTACACGAGGGAGAAATTGGTCAAAAGAAAGGGGCAACAGGCCTCACACAAGTCCAAAACCCAGCAAGGCAGACATTAAATCTTAAAACTCCACAGTCATCCTTGACTCCATGGCCTGCATCCTGGGCACACTGGTGAAAGGGGTGGGCTCCCAAGGCCTTAGGAAGCTCCACCTCTGTGGCTTTGCTGGGTGTGGCCCACATGGCTGCTGTCATGGGTTAAAATGGCTTTTCCATGCTGGATTTGCAAGCTGCTAGTGGCTCATCCTGGGATCTGGAGGGCAGTGGCTCTGTTCCTGCAGCTCCACTGGGCAGTGCCCTGGTGAGGACTTTGTATGGGGGCTCCACCACCATCTTTCCCCTCAGTACTGCCCTAGTAAAGGCTCTCTGTGGCGGAACTGCCCCTGCAGGAGGCATCTGCCTGGGCACCTAGGCTTTTCCATACATCCTTTGAAATCTAGATAGAAGCTTCCAAGCCTCCTTCACTCGTGCACTCTGCACACCTGCAGGTTTAACACCACATGGAAACCACCAAGGCTTATGGCTTGTGCTCTCTAGAATGGTGGCCTGAGCTGAACCTGGGGCCCTTTGAAACACAGCTGTAGCTGTAGCATCTGGGATTAGGGGAGCAGTGTCCGGAGGCTAAGCAGGGCAGCATGGACTAGGGCCTTGCTCCTGAAACCATTCCCCCCACCCCTCCAGGCCTCTGGGCCTGCGATAGAAGATGCTGCCTGAGAGATTTCTGAAATGGCTTAAAAGCCTTTTTCCCATTGCCTTGGATATGAGCACCTGCCTCCCTTGTACTCGTGCAAATCTCTCTAGCAAATGGTTGCTCCACAACCCTCTTGGATTCTCCTGAAAATGGTTTTTTCTTCTCTGCCACATGGCCAGGTTGTGATTCTCCAAATTGGTACACTGCGCTAACATTTCAGTAACTTTCAGATTTAAGTCATTCCTTTGCCCCTGTACGTGATCATAGGTTTTTAGAAGCAGTCACTCCACATCTTGAATGCTTTGCTACTTAGAAATTTTTTCCACCTGATACCCTAAGTCATCGTCATTTTTCTTTTTCTTTGAGACAGGGTCTCACTCTGTTACTCAGGCTGGATTGCAGTGGCACTGATCATGGCTCACTGCAGCCTCGACCTCCTAGGCTCAAGAGATCCTCCCACCTCAGCCTCCTAAGTTGTTGGGACTACAGGCATGTGCCACCTTGCCTGGCTAAGTTTTAAATTTTTTCTAGAGACGGGGTCTCACTATGTTACCCAGGCTATTCTCAAACTCTTGGGCTCAAGCAATCCTCCTGCCTTGGCCTCCCAAAGTGCTGGGATTACAGATGTGAGCCACTGCACCCAGTTCCCTAGGTCATCATTCTTAAATTCAACCTTCCACAAATCTCTAGGGCGTGAACACAAGGCAGCCAAGCTCTTTGCAAAGGCATAACAAGGGTGACCTTTACTGCGGTTTCCAATAAATTTCTCATTTCCCTTTGAGACCTCGTCAGTCTGGCCTTTACTGTCCATATTTCTATTAGCATTTTGATCACAACCATTAACCAGTCTCTAAGAAGTTCCAAACTCTCCCTCATCTTCCTGTCTTCTTCTGAGCCCTGCCAACTCTTCTAGCCTCTGCTCATTACCCAGTTCCAAAGCCACTTCCATATTTTCAGGTATCTTGTTATAGCAGCACTCTACTTCTCAGTACCAATTTTCTGTGAGTCTATTTTGTGTTGCTATAAAGGAATATCTGAGACTAGGTAATTTATAAACAAAAGTGGTTTATTTGGCTCACGATTCTGTAGGTTGAAAAGCATAGCCCCAGCATCTGTTCTGGTCAGGACTTCAGGAAGCTTTTACTCATGGAGGAAGGGGAAGGGGGAGCAGGTGTGTTACACAGCAAGAAAGCGAGCAAGAGAGAATGGGGAGGAGGTGCCAGGCTCCTTTAAACAACCAGCTCTTGTATGAACTAACAGAGCAGGAACTCATTCATTAACCGTGGGGATGGCACCAGGACATTCGTGAGGGATCCGCCCCTATGACCCAAACACCTGCCACTAGCCTCCACTTCCAAAACTGGGCACCACATTTCAACATGAGATTTGGTGGGGACAAACATCCAAACTATATCAAACACTAAGTTAAGTATAAGGCTCCTTCTACAAGAAGCCAAAAAAGGGATTTTATAGGCGTTCTAAAGTTAGTTGCTTTTTCTTTTTTTTCACATCTCAGTTATTTATTAATCAGTGTAATGTCCAACGCAGTACACCAACATGATTTCATGTTTGTGGAGGAGAACTATTTCCCGGTTAAAAGGAAAAGTGTGTGGATGGCATCTAGAAGATCCTAATTCTAAGCAGCTTTACAGTGAAGCATTTCATTTAGAAATCTGGGCCTTCTTTCTCGGTTTGCTGTAATCCACATTCACTGAGCAGGACATTGATCGTTGGGACTCAGTTTGTTCCGGGGTTCTGGGTTATTCTTTCTGACCCAACTAACATCTAGACTGAAAACGCCAGACACAAGGCATACCATGCTGCTCCAGTATTCCCAGCTCCAGTAAATACGAAGCAGGATGTCAAACTCAGGTGCTTCTTGGTCTGACTGAGGGTCTGGTGGGGCATGTCTGCAGCAGAAGCCTCTGATTCGAAGGGAGAGAACAAGCCTAGCTAACAGCCTCCGGACTAAGCAGCATCTCTATTTACTTTTTCAATACTTAGTTATCAAATTATATCTTCGTGTGGTCTTCTGGAAGTTTGCATATGCTGGTGAGATGCCTTCTCATAAGATTCAGCATGCGTTAGAAGCATGTATTTCTCGGCTGGGTGTGGTGGCTCACGCCTATAATCCCAGCACTTTGAGAGGCCAAGGCTGGTGGACAACTTGAGGTCAGGAGTTGGAGACCAGCCAGGCCAACATAGTGAAACCCTGTTTCTACAAAAAATACAAAAATTAGCTGGGCGTGGTGGTGTGCGCCTATAATCCCAGCTACTCAGGAGGCTGAGGCAGCAGAATCACTTGAACCCGGGAGGTGAAGGTTGTAGTGAGCTGAGATCAAGTCACTGCTCTCCAGCCTGGGCAACAGAGCAAGACTCCATCTCAAAAAAGAAAAAAAGAAAGAAAAAAAAAGCATGCATTTCTTTTCAAAAGTGGGAGAGGGGCAATCGTGAAGGGGGAGTTGAAAGAGTCCAGCATTCTCATCACAGGGGTGTTCTCAAGCCTGTCCGTTTTAGGAAAGCATAGATATGGACATCGAGGTTCTGGAAACTGGTGCCCTTAAGATGGTCTTGCCTGTGAACCCTTTGAAGAGTCTTCACTTACCCTCAGGGCTACCAACCCTCGTTTGAAGACTGTGGCCTTAGAAGAACTAGCCAGCTACTGAAACCTCCAGGACCTTGCCTCCGCCCTTGCTGCCTCTCCTCCCTCTCTCCCAGAGATGGGCTTGTGATTATGTGACCGTAGGAGAATTCAGGAAACATTCCAGGCCCTTCACAGAATGGCCTTCTATTTACTGGAAAGGTCAGAATATGTGATCTCGAAAGTCAGGGTCCTGGTGGTGTGACAGAATCCTATCCATGATTCAGCTTTGACGTTCAACCTAGCGCAGTCAGCCTCCTGGCCTGTGCCCCAGTTTCTCCACCCAGATGCCCCTTGAATCATTTACACTTATTCTTTTCTACCTTTCTTAGGGGTTTCCTTCTGTTCAAATCTAAATGTCCGTGAGTCTCTGATCTACAATGAATATTACTGCTTTCATTTTTCTCTGATAGGATGACAGCCCAGTTCCTTAGACACACACATTCACAGAGTCATACTCAGCATTATTATTATTTAAAAAAAATTTTTTTTGAGACAGTCTCACTCTGTCACCCAGACTAGAGTGCAGTGGCATGATCTTGGCTCACTGCAACCTCTGCCTCCCGGGTTCAAGCAATTCTTCCGCCTCAGCCTCCTGAGTAGCTGGAATTATGGGCACCCGCCACTATGCCTGGCTAATTTTTGTATTTTTAGTAGAGACAGGGTTTCACCATGTTGGTCAGTCTGGTCTTGAATTCCTGATATCCGGTGATCCTCCCACCTTGGCATCCCAAAGTGCTGGCATAACAGGCGTGAGCCACCACACCCAGCCATATATTTTTAGGCTGAGTTCCTGGAATCCAGCAAATAAAGTTTCTTGTTTACTTTCCCAATCCCTCTCTTCTACCGTCTTCCCATGGCCCAGGACTGCACTCCCTCCTAATCCTCCACTGCTCCCATCTCAACTCCCAGATGGCCATTTGATTCCTTCAGAGGCACACCTATCAATAATTCTCAATTGTTGTGACCTCGGCAACAGCCTTCCAGGTGTACTTTGAGGCTCTCAAGTGTAGAGTATTTCCAGGTTTCCTCTATCATCCCTCCAGGTCTCCTCTATCATCCCTCCACGTTTCCTCTATCATCCCTCCAGGTTTCCTCTATCATCCCTCCACGTTTCCTCTATCATCTCTCCAGGTTTCCTCTATCATCTCTCCAGGTTTCCTCTATCATCCCTCCAGGTTTCCTCTATCATCCCTCCAGGTTTCCTCTATCATCCCTCCAGGTCTCCTCGATCAACCCTCCCAGCTTCCTCTATAATCCTGCAACGCCATCCCTCAATCCCTCCAGTAAGACTTCCCTTTCCCCCAGTGAATCCTCGTTTTGTGTGCTGTTGTCATCCGGCAGTGGCTTTTTACTCACACGCGTGTTTAGAATTGTGCAACAGGGTCTGTCCATGTTTCGAAGTCTGTCTTCCCTCCTGCATGGTGGTGTTTTGCTTCCCTATCATATGATAACCTCTGAGAGCAGAGGCTGTTTTAAGCTATATCACAAGCTGTCAGTGACTATTTGAACAACGACTATAATCTGAAAATATTTGAAAAACTGCAATTGTTCAAAAGCGTTTAAACAATTATGGTTGTTCAAAGGGTTTAAACCATCATAGTTGTTCAAAGTAAACGACGGCATGAGACACAGCTGTGACCATTTAAGATCTTAAAATTTTGTTACAAGACACACTTGCTCCCACGAAAACGCGTGAAGTTGGGTGGAGCGCACTCTGCAGCACGAACCCATTGAGGGAAGGGTGATTGCAGCTTGGGGTGCTCTGGGGAGGCTTCAGGACCAGGAGGCATGGGGCTGAACCTTGAGGAATGAGAAAGGTGTTGCTAGGGGGAGGAGACGGGGAAGTGCGATAACCTGGAACTGGGAATTAACCTCAGTAAACATTTACCAGGCAAAAGGTGCATTGGAAGGGGTCAGGAAACTTGGCAGAGTTACTTAACCTCTTTGAACCTCAGTTTCTGTGAGGATTGAAAGACAATGTGTGTCAACGTGGTACTCAACACACTTCTGGAAACAGGGTAGGTACTTGATATATACTAACTTTCACCAAGTGAGATTATGCGTACCTGATGAATGGGGAGCTGGAAAACATTGCTCAAGACCCTTGAATACCATGGGATCTCAGGAAATGCCTAAAGGCTGACAGAGGAAGGGATGGGGTGGGTGTGGATTTTGGGGGAAGGGAAGAGGAAGAGAACAGGCAATCTCAGCCTTCTGAATCAGCTCTGGTGAAACTCAGTAAAATTTGCGATAGAAAAATACCAACCTTAGCAGATAGTGCTCCTCAGCCCGATATACCTCAGGAGGGGGAGAACTCAAGATCCTCTCAGGCCAGCCACGTGGGGGTAGTTCTGGGACTCCCTTCCACTCCAGCCTGTATCTTCAGTTTCTCCTCTCTAAAGCTGTTCCTGGGGTAGCCACACATTCAGACTCGATAAGACACACAGCTCAGGCAAACAGAACGTGGCATTCGGGACTAAAGCTACGGATGTATCTTGGTCCTGCCCAGAGCTTATAAAGCTGGCTCCATCTCCTCTTGATCCCTGGTGGCTCTGGAGGCTTAGAGCTCTGGGAGGTCCTTGAAACACACCACCTCCCTACCTGGGAGGTTCAGGCCTCGGGGAAGAAGAGATTATCCCTCCCTCTAGATTTTGGGCATTTGTTTTGGTCTTGAGGCACAGGGGGGGTTAGGATCTCCTTGAGGAGATGGAGTTTGTCATTCTATTTTTTTTTTTTTTTTAGACGGGATCCCCCTATGTTGCCCCCCAGGCTGGTTTCAAACTCCTGGGCTCAAGCTATTCCCCTGCCTCATTCTCCCGAAGTGCTGGGATTATAGGCTTGAGTCATGATGCCCGGCCATTGTCATTCCATTCTTGGCAGTAGGAAGGCTCAGCCTGAGCAGGTAGGAGATTTCTGCTTCCTCCTGGGATTCTGAAGTCTGAACGAGGGAAAGTCATCTTGTCCCTTGGGAGCTTACAGGAACCTGGGGGACAGTTGATGCAGTTTTTGACTAAATGACCCAAGGGGCCTTTGCTGAACATCGAGCATCTGTTGTGGGCCTCAATACTGATCAAACAAATTGGAGACACTGAGTTCAGAGGTTGGTGAAGACCTGGGCGTGGTCTAGGGTTAGGGCCAGGGTTAGAGGTAAGTCCCTTTTCGTGTCATAAACTTTCATTACTGTTGCCCAAGTCTGGGTCCCGGCAGTGACGGAGCACTGAGGACAGCTGGAAGCACACTAGGGCAGGGACTCTGGGGCCCTGCCAGAAAGCTCTCTAGGAATCCTGGAGAGCTTCTGGGGACTCATTGGAGGAGGCACTAGGGGCCTTGTTAGTGGAATGGGTAGTTTGTTTATATTAGCAATTAAAAAATATGATATTTTAAAAAAATGCTGCGGGCATGGTGGCTCACACCTGTATTCTCAGCACTTTGAGATGCCGAGGTGGGCAGATCACCTGAGGTTGGGAGTTCAAGACCAGCCTGACCAACATGGAGAAACCCCGTCTCTAGTGAAAATACAAGATTAGCTGGGTGTGGTGGCACATGCCTGTAATCCCAGCTACTCGGGAGGCTGAGGCAGGAGAATCGTTTGAACCCAGGAGGCAGAGGTTGTGGTGATCTGAGATCGTGCCATTGCACTCCAGCCTGGGCAACAAAAGCAAAACTCCGTGTCCAAAAAGGAAAAAAAAAAAAAAAAAAAAGCAATCCAAGGAAAAAACAAGACAAAAAACAAAAAAAATAAAAAGATGATATTTCCAGAAATGAAGCTGACTTCTAAGCACAGGAAATGCTGATGGGCATAAGGAGGAGCCAAGGGATTTGTTACCAGGAGCGAACACACACTGATCATCTTCCAGTTGTCGCTTCTCTCCTCCTTTTCTCCCTCTCTGACTGTGCTTTGTGGCGGAAGGATGGGTTCCTCCCTACCCCTGTGTCAGCTGACTCTGCTGTCCTGAGACTGCGTCTCGAGAAGCTCAGCTGAGGCTACTGGAGTGCGGGTGGTTATGGTTCTGTGAATCATGGATTGTTTCAGCTAAAGAGAATTACAGAGCATCCAGTCCGGCAGGCTCAGCTGAGATGTGACAGTACAGCAGTGCCTGAGGCAGGACTAGAGTCCGGAACATGGGAAGACCAAGAACACGCTTGGTGCACCAGCAAAGTAGAGGCATTAAAAAAAAAAAAAAAAAAAAAAAAGACTTATTTGGACATTTTTAAAAAAGCACCAGGAAATGACAGAACGTTGGAATTTGCTTTAAAATAACCTGACTGGGAAGAGTGGAAAGATAAAGAAAGAACTGGTTATAAAATGACAAATGTTGAGGCTGAGTGATAGGTACATGGAAGTCAGTTTATTATACTGCCTGCTTTGGTATATATTTGAACCTTTAATGTTAATTTTTAAAAACATTGAAGCATCATAGAAAAATCAAAACTTTGTTGCAATTCCTTATACTTAAATTTTTTTTCAGTTTGGAACTGAGTTAAAGAAAATTCGTAAGTGAGGCTGGGCTCACTGGCTCATGCCTGAAATCCCAGCACTTTGGGAGGCCAAGGCGGGCGGATCACTGGAGGCCAGGAGTTCGAGACCAGCCTGACCAACATGGCGAAACACCATCTCTACTAAAAATCCAAAAAAATTAACCGGGCTTGGTGGCGCACACCTGTAGACCCAGTTACTTGAGAGTCTGAGGTGAGAGAATCTCTTGAACCCAGGAGGTGGAGGTTGCAGTGAGCTGAGATTATGCCACTGCACTCTAGTCTGGGTGACACAGGGAGACTCTTAAAAAAAAAAAAAGAAAATTCATAAGTGGAGTGGTATGCACATAATTTTTCAGGGCTGCTGGAATTATAGATGTGAGCTACCATGCCCAGCTCAGTACTCATCTTAACAGGAAGTAAAGCTGGTGTTCAAAGAGAAGTGACTTACCCAGGGTCATGCAACTAATTAGTTCTAGACTCAAAATTGTAACCTGTGTCTCCCGGATTCCAGTCTACAAATCTTCACATATTCCCATCATCCTCTCAAACAATGCCTAGTCAATAATTTGGCATAAATGAATGCACAGAGCTTTCTATCTTGCCCTAACAAGAGGCTTCAGTACTTTGCTACTTTGATTTTATATATATGTATATATATGTGTATATATATATACAGATTTAATAGGTCCACCAAGGGTTATTCGGGAGAATATACTTGATTTGACTCACTGTTTCCTAGTGATTAAACACCTCAAATTTAGTGAAATTACATGTTAACTTACACATTTTTGTTCAGTAGAGATGCAAATAATTTCTGTCTTATAGAAAAGACAGCCCCGAAGTTTACAGTTGATTGCCATATAGGACAAGAACCACTGGAATATCCAATCCAACATCTTACTGTTTTAATTTATTTTGAAAATTATGCTTTTCTACACTGAAGGATACAAGCCAAATTTGTGATAATGGTTGTCTGTCTAGCAAGGGAGAGGCATAGGACTCAGGTAGGATACATAGGGATTTCAATGACCTGTAATGTGTTATCTATCTGATTAAATATTTATGTAGGGCCGGGCACAGTGGCTCAGCCTGTAATCCCAGCACTTTGAGAGGCTGAGTCAGGTGGATCACCTGAGGTCAGGAGTTCAAGACCAGCCTGGCCAACATGGTGAAACCCCATCTCTACTAAAAATACAAAAATTAGCTGGGTGTGGTGGTGCCTGCCTGTAATCCCAGCTACTCAGGAGGCTGAGGCATGAGAATAGCTTGCACCCAGGAGGAGGAGGTTGCAGTGAGCTGAGATAGCGCCACTGCACTCTGGGCGACAGAGTGAGACTCCATGTCAAAAAAAAAAAAAAAAAAAAAAGCGTGTGGCACCTCTATTCCTCCTGCTTCAGCTATGTAAGACAACCCTGCTTCCCCGTCACCTTCTGCCATGATTGAAAGTTTCCTGAGGCCTTCTCAGCCATGCTACCTGTACAGCCTTCCGAACTGTAAGTAAATTAAACCTCTTTTCTTGATAAATTACCCGGTCTCATGTATTCATAGAAGTGCAAGAACAGACAAATACATACAAGATACCTAGAATAGGCAAATTCATAGATACAGAAAGTAGACTAGGGGCTGGGGGAAGAAGGGAGGGAATGGAAAATTGTTGTTTAATAGGTACAGAGTTTCTGTTTGAGATGATGAAAGATTCTGAAAAGCGACAGTGTTGATGCTTGCACAATATTGTGAATGCACTTAAGTTGTTATGTACAATCTATATTGTATACAATATACTTAAATTGTAAATTGTATATTTGAATGGTTAAAATGATAAACTTTATGTTAAAAAAGAGAGGGGATGTAATGGTTCCTGACTTCCAGGCTTGCTGTAAGAGTTAAATGATAGACAACTTGTGAGAGAACCTCTAGGAACACATTGCAGATACTCAGTAAATTGTAGCTGCTGCTAGTTTCTTCCTCTTCTTCCTCATTTCCTTAGAGAAAGTCGAAAGAGCATGGCTTTGCTTTTGATCTGTGTTAATTTCTGAGTTCAGGGTCTGAGCATATGATTGTGTGGCTAACTTCCCACTCTCCACATGGGGACTACTACCCCGCCTACTGTCATTTTTTTTTTTTTTTTTTGAGACAGAGTCTCGCTCTGTTGCCCAGGCTGGAGTGCAGTGGCATGATCTCGGCTCACTGCAACCTCCGCCTCCTGGATTCAAGTGATTCTCCTGCCTCAGCCTCCTGAGTAGCTGGGATTACAGGCATGCGCTACTACGTCTGGCTAATTTTTGTATTTTTAGTAGAGATGGGGTTTCACCATGTTGGCCAGGCTGGCTTGAACTCCTGACCTCGGGTGATCCGCCCACCTCGGCCTCCCAAAGTGCTGGGATTACAGGTGTGAGCCACTGCGCCTGGCCCCCACCTGCTGTCATTTCTAACTCTACCAGGTGGCTGCCTTTCTCAGCTTGGGCTTTTTTACTTTGCCATCCTTGGATGAGTATTTAGAAAGCTCCACTTTTTCTTAGTGTTAGCCTCCACAAGCACTTATAAGGAAAATCTGCTGTCAAACCAAGTTACCTTGTACATTTCTGAGACTGGGTTATGTTTGGAGTATCTGTGCAACTGCTGTCTTCCCATGGATGCTGACAACTGAGTGCTGACTGTGAAGGACAAATACAGACATAGAAACGGAGGTGAATATGTGGATTTTGTTGATTGTTTAAACAGCATAAGCCCAAAGAAGCCAATTTGTATGGACGTGAGAGTAGGTGGGAGAGAGCCCAAGGAGGTCGTAAGAGCATTGCTTTTGCAATTAAACAGGTAAAGACAATCTGGCTTCATCACGTTTACAAATTGTAAGACCTCAGTTACAATTAGCCTGTTTTCGCTTTGCAAAATGAGCGTAAAATGCCACAACGTGTGGTTGTAAAGATTCACCTGCGAGGTATGTCAGTTTGTAAAGCATCGGTTAACTCTAATTGCCTTCCTTCTCTATTTTGGAATCAATTAATTAAGCAGGTGTTTTCTTATGGACTCACAAAATGTAAAATAGAGGAGAGGAAGGACCAATATTTCCCAATAGATAAAGAGAGGAAAAAGAATAGAGTATGTGGGAGGATGGCAAACTTTGTGTAAGGTGAGAAGAGAATAGGGCTTAGGGTTTAGTAGGAGCTTAAAAGAAAAACTTGTTGAATTAATGGAATTATTTGTTAGATGGGTCTATTACATTTGTCCAGCAACAAGTGACAGAAAACTCCAGCAAGGTGACTTAAGCTGTAAGAATATTTATTCTTTGTTTACAAGAAGTTTGGCGGTGGGCTTGTCAGGAAATGTCTTCTGCAGAAGCCAAGAACCAGCTGGCTGATTTCTCCTAAAGCTCATTGGCCGGATGTAGATCATATGATCACTTCTAGCCACAAAGGGCCTGGGAAAGAGCAACTGGCTTATCAAGCCTCTGCAGTTTGATGGAGTCAAGAGAGAAAGGGTAGGCATTTTTGTTGCGTCTGTAATAGTGGGCTTAGATTGGTAAGAAAGACAAGCATGATTACTTAATCCACTGATACGAGGTCAGGGTCAAAAAAATGTGCCCTGGATGAATTTGGTGTCTATATGTAAACTGCTGTCACTATGAAGGAAAAACAAAAACTTCCTCTTATCTAGCTGGGAACGGTGGCTCACACCTGTAATCCCAGCACTTTGGGGGGCCGAGGTGGGTGGATCACTTGAGGCCAAGAGTTCGAGACCAACTTGGCCAATGTAGAGAAACCCTGTCTTTACTAAAAATACAAAAATTAGCCAGGGGTGGTGGTGCATGCCTGTAATCTCTGCTACTCAGGAGGCTGAAGCATGAGAATTGCTTGAACTCAGGAGGCAGAAGCTGCAGTGAGCTGAGATCGCACCACCGCACTCCATACTCCAGCCTGGGCAACAGTGAGACTCTGCCTCCATAAATAATAAATCAATAATAAACTTTCTCTTACCTTGAATATCCTCTCTCTAGCACATGTTCAAATCCTACCTACATACACCTACTGTTTGCTTATTCATGCTTATGTGCAGGTATTTAATGCATTAATTAATGTGATAGATATTAATTAAATGCCTGCCATGTGCTAGGAGTCGCCCTAGGTCTTTTGACTGTCATATGGTTTTTATTATCAAGGAGGTTACAGTCTGGTAGAAGAGATATTACATGTGCTTCAATGATTATATAGTGAACAGCAGAAAGGTTTAAGTGCCCTAAAAGAGGTGCTCAGAGTGCCAAGAAAGGTTGGAGAATGGAGAAATTACTTCTGGTTGGTTTAATCAGGAAAGATTTTTTGGGGGGTGGTGTAGGGAGGTAGGGTTTGCTTTGATGCAGGTGAAAGAGAGGTGGAGAGGAAAGGTGGTCACCGCCAGATGAAACAGTAGGATAGGCTGAGAGGGGGAAGTTCTGGGCTTGGGAAGCAGTTCTGATCTCTGGTTCCTCCCTTTGATGACTTTCTGTCTTTTTGGTGGGGTCACACTTATGTCAATAATTACATGCTTTTCATTTACGTGTGTGTTTATCCTTTTCTCTCCTAACCAGACTGTAGCATCCACAGAGCTACCCATAACAGGTTCTCAATAAATATCTGATGAGTTCCTTGTTAATATTAATTATTACTCTTTAAGATTTATATAGTGACCATTTCCAAGAAGACTTGATATCTTTTGCAAATAAAGCCAAATAGTGCATGTGTGTTGGGATGCCTGCCTGTCCATAGCCACTTTCTCTGGGAACTGCTCTTTCATTGCAGTTTGAGATATAATCTAGGCTTAGATATAGTCTAGGGTACCATGTCATGGCTCCCTCTCTGGGCATGGCTTATTGGACCAGGAATGGACATCTCCAAGCTGGTCTTTCCCAGGAATCTGGGGGAACAAATGTGCTTGTGGTGGCTAAACTCAGAAGCCCATTCCAATCAGGCTAGGGGCTGGCACCATGGCAACCAGAAACATGTGTAAACTGCATTCGTGGGGTGCAGAAATCATGGCTAAGCAGAGGGGGCCACGCTGTAGTGAAGAGATAGGGAAAGGCACACAAGAAGAATCAGAGATATGACATCATTCATCTCCAGTAACAGGGAGACACACGGAGGCTCCATCCCTGACAGCCTCCCAGATAAAAGCCAGATCCAGGTCCCAGGAAGCCTGATGTGCTCAGAATCTGAAAGATTGTGTTGTCTTTGCAGTACACCTCCTCTTTATTTGAGCTTAACTTGATAGTTTTCTGTTTCGTACATACAAAAAATCCTTGGATAGAGCAAAGTGCAGCACAAAAGAAGACATTAACAGATAATAAACCTGGAATCATTTACAACAGTGGCTCTCTCTTTTCACCTCAAAGCACCTCAAACTTCAGTATATGAAGTTTATTGTGTAAACTTCATATACTGAAATATTGTGGCTGCCTCTGAAACACACTAATTAATGTAATGCAGCTCTCATTTTTTGTTGTTGAGACAGAGTCTTGCTTTGTTGTCCAGGCTGTAGTACAGTGATGCAATCACAATTCACTACCGCCTCTAACTCCCGGCTTCAAGCGATCGTCCCACCTCAGCCTCCCAAGTAGCTGAGACTATAGGCATGCATCACCATGCCCAGCTAACTTTAAAACATTTTTTGTAGAGATGAGGTCTCACCATGTTGCCGAGGCTGGTCTTAAACTCTTGGTCTCAAGTGATCTTCCTGTCTTGGCCTCCCAAAGTGGTGGGATTACAGGCACGAGCCACCTTACCTGAGCAGCTCTCATTTTTATAAATTAAAAACTAACTGCCAACCAGGCTTTGGATAAAAATTAAAAAATTAGAATTACTAGGCCAGGCGTGGTGGCTCATGTCTGTAATCCCAGCACTTTGGGAGGCTGAGGCGGGTGGATCACAAGGTCAGGAGATCCAGACCATCCTGGCTAACATGGTGAAACCCTGTCTCTACTAAAAATACAAAAATTAGCCGGGCGCGATAGCAGGTGCCTGTAGTCCCAGCTACTTGGGAGGCTGAGGCCGGAGAATGTCGTGAACCCAGGAGGCGGAGCTTGCAGTGAGCCGAGATTGCCCCCACTGCACTCCAGCCTGGGTGACAGAGAGAGACTCTGTCTCTAAAAAAGAAAAAAAAAAAAAAGAATTACTATATAGAGTTTATGCTATTCCAACTATAAACAGCAACACTTGATGTTTTAATTAGCCTGTGTTGCTTTACTGAAGTGTTACGTTCATCAGCTTTTGGAAATATTAATAGTAGACCTAAGATACCTATCTTATGATCTTTAGGGATCTCCAGGAGTTCCAAAATTCCAGGTTGGGAGACATCAATATAGACGAAGCAGGAATAGGTACTTGGTGGGAGATGGTTACAAGGGACTCTAGGAACTCACCAAATTAGCCTTGAAGATTTTTCAGAAAGAAAACTTGCAATTTTGCTGAGCTATGAATTTGAACCACCTGCACTGCCCCACTGGTGTTTGCAATGAGTCACTTTCCTAGTGAGTCAATTTAGCTAAACCCCTAGCATTTGCATATCAGTGTGCCTTTGTTGACTATGCCATTTTATAGAGAAATTATATGCTATAGTGGCCTTTGCAAGATTGGGGATTGGGAAAATTCTCAGACATATCACTCAATAATATGCAAAGTCTAGCCTAGTGCAGTGTTTTCCAAAAGTCAGTCATATATTTTGCCAAATTTTCATGATAGTTGTAATATTTACTTAATATTTTAAAAAATCCAAGTCATTTAAAAATAAACTAAGTCTAGACCTGCCAATTTCATTAAAATCCATGGAGGCAATGCAACAGTTGTATCTTTAATGCATACTAAAATAATGTATAACTGATATGGTTTGGCTATGTCCCCACCCAAAATCTCATCTTGAATTGTAATCCCAATAATCCCCACTGGAGAGACGAGGTGGAGGTAATTGAATCATGAGGGCGGTTTCCCCCATGCTGTTCTCATGATGGTGAGTGAGTGAGTGAGTGAGTTCTCATGAGATCTATTTTTTCTTTTTTTGACAGAGCCTCACTCTGTTGCCCAGGCTGGAGTGCAGTGGCATGCTCACTACAACCCGGGTTCAAGTGATTCTCCTGTCTCAGCTTCCCGAGTAGCTGGGACTACAGGCATGCACCAGCCTGGCTAATCTTTGTGGTTTTAATAGAGAGGGGATTTCACCATGTTGGCCATGCTGGTCTTGAACTCCTGACCTCAGGTGATCCACCAGCCTCGGCCTCCCAAAGTACTGGGATTATAGGAATAAGCCACTGCACCTGGCCAAGATCCGATGGTTTTATAAGTGTTTGGTAGTTTCTCCTGCATTTGTTCTCATTCCTGCTGCCTTGTGAAGAAGGTGCCTGGCTTCCTCTTTGCCTTCTGCCATGATTGTAAGTTCCCTGAGGCCTCGCCAGTCATGCTGAACTATGAGTCAATTAAACCTCTTTCCTTTATAAATTACCTAGTCTTGGGCAGTTCTTTACAGCAGTGTGAAAACAGACTAATACAGTAACTATTGAAATAAATTTGTTAACTTGTGTTTCACCTAAAATCCTGTCGTCCACACTTTGGCCTTGGAAATAACTTAAACCAGGTATAAATCCTGGTTCTGATATTTATTGGTGGTGTAGTGTTGGATAAGCTACATAATATCGGTGATTGCCAGGTTCCTCATCTGTAAAGAGGAGCTGAAAATTCCTACCTCACAAGGAATGTTGTGAGAACCAAACAAGAAATGGCATGCACAGTATGTATGTAGATCAGCATAGTGCCTGGCACCTGTTAAGCTCCCAGTGAATGATAGCTTATACTGATTATGGGTTGCAATTTAGATTCACTAAAATTGCCAAATATACTTTTGTCTTCTAGGAAACAAAGAAAAAAAATCAACCTATTTGATTGCATCCTTGGGTTTTCCTTGGGTTGCTAAATGCAGGCATCTCCAAGGAGATGACAGTAATTCATTCAGGCAGCCTGCTGGGGATGGTAAAGGGCGGTGGAGATGGCCATTGGAAAGAACAGGGAAAAGGTGAATCAGAAGTAGAATTGGAAGAAGATATCACGTAATAGACTCAGAGTGACCAAAGGGGGAAAGTGCTGTCCAGTCACAAGGGTGCTGAAATAGCAGAGTGCTGCAGACAGAAAGTTGCAAGTAAATTTATCTCAACATGTCTGTGCTTCCTAATGATATCTCAGGTACACCTCCTCTTCTGCACCCTTCTCACAGTCTGTCACCTCAACCTTCCACCTACGTCTACCCTCTCACAGAAGCCTCCACGTCCCACCCCATCTTCCCTTCCAGCTGGCTGATTGCTGACCTTCCTGCAAATGATGCTCGCTGCTGCCAACACAGGCTTCATTCCTAGGAAGGTTCTGCATGTAGGAAGTAGCTGGAATGAGACTTTCAGGGTTGATGACTTCACATTTCCTACTTCAGTCATAAATAGCCCCTAATGTTAATGTGGCTGGGTCATAGCCTCCAGGACTGTAATGCCGAGGATAACAGCTTTCAGAAACATGGTTATAGCTGCCTCCTACTCTGTATAAAAAATATCAGTCTTATCTCCCATGTCTGTCAGTGTGGATTTCCCCTGTGCTTCATCCAGTCAGACCCTTGCATGTAACACACTGCTCTAATTCCTGTCGTCTTGTTGTTCCTCCCAGTCAAGATTTATCTTTCCCGTATTTAAATATCTAATTTAAACTTCCGTTTCTCCAGACCACCCTAACTGAAAGTAGTATTCCTTTCTTCTGAAATCCTACAGCATTTTCACACTGGATATGCCACTTAGTTCTTCGTAATAAACTGCCTTAAGCTCATTTTGAAAACTACTAAACGTGGCAGTTTAGCCTCTATGGAGGGCAGAGACCGAAGTATTTGCATATTCCTTTTTTTCTTTTCTTTGAGAAAGAGTCTCACTCCATCACCCAGGCTGGAGTGTAGTGGCGTGATCTTTGGATCATTGCAGCCTCCACCTCCTGGGTTCAAGTGATTCTCCTGTCTCAGCCATCCCAGTAGCTGAGATTACAGGTGTGCACCACCACGCCTGGCTAATTTTTGTATTTTTAGTAGAGATGGGGTTTTTCCATGTTGGCCAGGTTGGTCTCAAACTCCTGACCTCAAGCGATCTGCCTGCCTCGGCCTCCCAAAGTGCTGGGATTACAGGCGTAAGCCATTGTGCCTGGCCTGTTTGCATGTTCAATATTCTAGATAGCTCCAAACACATAGCAGGATACACAGTGGTGCTCAATAAATTTTTATTGGTTGAATAAATATGTGGCTGAGGTAATAATGAATAAATAACTGGTTGAAGGAAATGAATTCGGGAGAAATGAAAGGAACCAAAAAGTGAATTGAAAGTTGCCTGATGGTGTCTCAGGAAGGGTACAGGATAAGAGAATCTGACAGATTATTATTTTTTCCCAGATTAGGCTCCAAATAAAAGATTGGGGATTGGAGATGGGAGGGATAACCAAACATTGGTTGGTGCTGGTACAAGCGCAGGCTACAAGAGGACTTAGACTTAGGTCTCAGGGCTGGGCGTGTTGGCTTATACCTGTAATCCCAGCACTTTGGGAGGCCAAGGTGGGCAGATCACCTGAGGTCAGGAGTTCGAGACAAGCTGGCCAACATGGTGAAACCTCGTCTCTACTACAAATACAAAATTAGCCAGGTGTGGCGGCACATGCCTCTAATCCTAGCTACTTGGGAGGCTGGGGCGGGAGAATCACTTGAACCTGGGAGGCAGAGGTTGCAGTGAGCAGAGATCACGCCATTGCATGCCAGCCTGGGCAGCAAGAGCAAATCTCCGTCTTAAAAAAAAAATGTACACTTAGGGGCAGCTGGGCCTAAAACTTGAGAGTTTGAGGGGATTCAATTCAATTTCATCTGATTAAATTTTATAGAAATGTAGAATCTCAGGGCTTCAAGTGACATTGGGGACCACTCTAAAAGGCATTGACTAATGCGTGATTCACCTTTTTCAGCATCCTTGATAGGTGGGCATCAAGTCTCTGCTCAGACGCCTTTAATACTAGAGAATTTGCTAGCTACAAAGAAAGTGAATTCTATGAAATTTGCTCAGTTCAACAATTAAACAAATTTTATAACCTAATATGTAAGGAGAATTGTGTTAGGTGCACCTGCCAAGAAGACACAGATAACCTATGGTTTCTGTATCTCTGTGGATCCTAAACAATCATGGGGCGCTTCTCACAACTTTGTGTCAGGCATAGCCCTAGCTTTTCTTTTCTTTTCTTTTTTTTCTTTTTCTTTTTCTTTTTTCATTTTCTTTTTCCTTTTCTTTTCCTTTTTGATTTCTTTTCTTTTCTTTTCTTTTTTTTGAGACATAGTCTTGCTCTGTCGCCCAGGCTGGAATGCAGTGGTGCCATCTCGGCTCACTGCAACTTGCACCTCCTGGATTCAAGCAATTCTCCTACCTCAGCCTCCTGAATAGCTGGGATTGCAGACATGTGCCACTATGCCCAGCTAATTTTTTTTTTCCAGTAGAGACAAAGTTTCACTCTGTTGGCCAGGATGGTCTTGAATTCCTGACCTCAAGTGATCTGCCTGCCTCGGCCTCCCAAAGTGCTGGGATTGCAGGCACAAGCCACTGCGCCTGGCCAGCCCCATCTTTTCTAGTCTCTCCTGTTCTGACCTGTATAGTTAATTCTTTCCCACAACATTCTTTTCCTGTTCCCTCCATCCCCCGCGCCCCCAAATCCGTATCTTCACCATGATTAGGCCTTGTGGGAGTGTTCAAAATCTGGGGCTGATTTCCTGAAAATATTGATGGCAAAGGAAATTATTACTCTCTAAGAACCTATGTAAAAGCTAGAAGAAAACTTAAAGACTATGTATCCAACTCTGTCATGTGAGAGGAGGTACAAAGGACCAGAGTGGGGAAACATTTCACGCATGATCAAATACACAGTGAGGGTGCATGAGGTTAGCAGTCAATCACTTTGCACAGTAAACTCCAGGAGAATATTCCCAATGTCCCACATCCAAGTATGTAAAATAAAAAGGCCCTAAAATTTTGAGCTGGCGTAGATGTCACATTTACATCTCATTTGCATACACCCCCAGCAACCCCCAGCAATGTCTTCTCAGTTACTTCTCAAGTGAGAATGTATCACTGCTTCCCTTGTTTGTCATTTTTAGTATTTCATTTCTCTCTTCCTCTTCACCACTCAGTCTTTGGCCCAGATCCCCTGCAGCATGAAAGGGAAAAAAAGTATTCACAGAACATTAAAATTAAACTTCAGGCAACTGTGTTTCTCTCACCATCTGGCTGCTGTTAAAACAGCCACTCCTCAAAGACTGGGGCTCTTGGCCTCAATGTGCCATCCAGTGCCCAGAAAATGGAAATGCTCGGCACGTAAGGCCTAGGTTGCAGAGGCTGATATAGGCAGAGCCACCGGAGGTGTGTTTTGAATGCCAACTTGGGACACATGGTCTGACAGAATTTTGATGCAAGACTAGACATTACCTGAGGGCAAAGACTTTCTTAATTATCACACTATCTCCAGCGCTTAGTCCAGCAGACATAGTGGGCCCTCCACACATACTTGTTGGAAGCATGAATGTATGAAGTTATATGAAAACTTTAATACCTTTATGTAAGGGTACGAAAGTCAAATATCTACTGGGAAAGCACTTCATGATGTCTAAAAAGTGATACCACAGGCTGGGTGCGGTGGCTCATGCCTGTAATCCCAGCACTTTGGGATGCCAAGGCAGGCAGATCACAAGGTCAGGAGTTCAAGACCAGCCTGGCCAACATAGTGAAACCCTGTCTCTACTAAAAACACAAAAATTAGCTGAGTGTGGTGGCACACACCTGTAATCCCAGCTACTCAGGAGGCTGAGGCAGGAGAATTGCTTGAACCTGGGAGGTAGAGGTTGCAGTGAACTGAGATTATGCCACTGCACTTCAGCCTGGGCAACAGAGCAAGACTCCATCTAAAAAAAAAAAATATATATATATATACACATATACACCAATGGAATATGTTATTTATTGACGTAATTAATGGATGAGTTTATTTTTACAACAAACATTACCAGCCCTAGGTTAGATTCCAGAGAATTTGAAGTATCCTCCAGAACCTATTAGAGAAGAGTGACACGTAAACAAATTCTTAGAATTTTTTTTAGCTGGGCACAGTGGCTCACACCTGTAATCCCAGCACTTTGGGAGGCAGAGGCGGGCAGACTGCTTGAGCCCAGAAGTTTGAGACCAGCCTGGGCAGCAAGGTGAAACCTCGTCTCTACAAACCAATGAACAAACAAAAACAAAAACAAAAGTTATCCCGATGTGGTGATATGCATCTGTAGTCCCAGCTACTCAGGAGGCTGAGGTGGGAGGATCACCTGGGCCTAGGAGGCAGAGATTGCAATGAGCCACAATTGTGCAACTGCACTCCAGCCTGGGTGACAGAGTGAGACCCTGTCTCAATTAAAAAAGTTAAAACATAATAATTGCACATATTTATGGTGTGCAATGCAATGTTTTGATACATGTATACATTGTATAATTATCAAAGTAATTAGGACATACATCATCTCAAACATTATTGTGGTGAGAGCATTCAAACTGTTCTAGCTATTTTGAAATATATAATACATTATTGTTAACAGTAATTACTCTACATGTAATAGAACACTCTTATCAAATTGTCACTGTTGTCCAACCTCTCCTTATTCCTCCCTCCCTCTTACCCTTTCCAGTCTCTGGTAACCATTGTTCTACTCTTTACTTCTATGAGAACAACTTTTCAAAATTCCTCATATAAGAACATGCCCTCTTTGTCTTTCTGTGTCAGGTTTATTTCACTTAACATAATGTCCTCTCAATGTTGTCACAAAGGACAGGACTTAATTCTTTTTAATAGATTCCATTGTGTGTGTGTGTGTGTATGTGTATATATATATATATATATATATATATATATCACATTCATCCATTCGTCTGTTATATTATCCATTCATCTGTTATTGGACACTTAGGTTGACTTCATATCTTGGCTATTGTGAATAGTGCTGCAATAGACATGGGAGTGGAGATCTCTCTTAGACATACCGATTTCATTTCCTTTGGATATATACCCAGTAGTGGAATTGCTGGATTGTATGGTAGTTCTATTTTTAGTTCTTTGAGGAACCTCCATACTGTTTTCCATAATGGCTGTACTAATTTACATTCCCTCCAACAGCGTGTAATTTTTCCCCTTTTCTCCACATTCTTGTCAACACTTGTTATCTTTTGTCTTTTTGATAATAGTAGCCTTCTGACTGGAGCAGGGTGATATCTCATTGTGATTTCCATCTGCATTTTCCTGATGATTAGTGGTGTTGAGCATTTTTTCAAACACTTGTCAGCCATTTGTATGTTTTCTTTTGATAAATGTCTATTAAGGTATTTTGCCCATTTTATTTTATTTTATTTTTTGCTATTGAGTGGTTTGAGTTCCTTACATATTCTAGGTATTAACTTTTTGTCAGATGAGTAGTTTGCAAATATTTTCTCTCATTCTATGGGTTGTCTATTCACTCTCTTGATTGTTTCCTTTGTGATGTAGAAGTGTTTTAGTTTTTAGTATGACCTAATCTTATTTATTTTTTGCTTTTGTTGCCTGTACTTTTGAGGTCTTATTAAAAAAATGTTTGCTCAGTCAAATGTCATAAAGTGTTTCCCCTATGTTTTCTTCTAGTAATTTCATAGTCTTGCATCTTATGTTTAAGTCTTTAATCCATTTTGAGTTGATTTTTGTATATGGTGAGAGAAAGTGGGCTAGTTTCATTCTTCTGTATATGGATGCCCAGTTTTCCCAGCACCATTTATTCAAAAGACTGTCCTTTCCCAATGTGTGTTCTTGACACCTTTGCTAAACATAGTTGGCTGTTAAGTGTGTGAATTTATTTCTGGGTTCTGTTCTGTTCCTTTGGTCTATGTGGCTGTTTTTATGTTAACACCATGCTGTTTTGATTACTATAGCTTTGTAGTACATTTTTAAGTCAGGTAGTGTGATGCCTCCAGCTTTGTCGATCTGTCATTTTTTGTAGTTCCATACACATTTTGGAATTTTGTTTTTCTATTTCTGGGAAGAATGTTATTGGTATTTCAAAAAGAATTGCATTGAATCAGGCTGGGCATGGTGGTTCACACTTGTAATCCCAGCAGTTTGAGAGGCCAAGGTGGGCAAATCACCCGAGGTCAGGGGTTTAAGACCAGCCTGGCCAACATGGCAAAACCCCATCTCTACTAAAAATACAAAAATTAGCTGAGCATGGTGGCACATGCCTGTAATCCCAGCTACTCAGGAGGCTGAGGTGTGAGAATCACTTGAACCTGGGAGGCAGAGGTTGCAGTGAACTAAGATCATGCCACTGTACTCCAGTACTTCAGTCTGGGCAACAGAGTGAGTCTCTATCTCTGTTCTGCTTCCCTCCTCAACCCACACCTGCCCCCCACACACACACAAAAATTGCATTGAATTTGTAAATTGTTTTGGGTAGTAATTCTTCCAGTTCATTAATGCAGGATACATTTCCATTTATTTGTGTCCTCTTCAATTTTTTTCATCAATGTCTTATAATTTTCAGTGTAGAGATCTCTTACCTCTTTGGTTAAATTTATTCCTAGGTACCTTGTTATTATTTGTGTGGCTATTAAAAATGGGATTGCTTTCTTGGCTTATTTTTCAGGTAGTTTACTATCAGCATAAGAAATACTACTGATTTTTATATGTTCACATCCTGCAACTATACTGAATTCATTTGTTAGTTTTAACAGTTCTTTGGTAAAGTCTTTAGGGTTTTATATACATGAGATTATGTCATCTGCAAATGGGCAATTTGACTTTCTCCTTTCCAATTTGGATGCCTTTTATTTCTTTTGTTCAATTGCTCTGGCTAGGAGTTCTAGTACTATGTTGAATAGAAGTGGTATTCTTGTTTAGTTCCAGATCTTAGAGAAAAAGCTTTCAACTTTTCCCCATTCAATTTGTTGTTAACTGTGGGTTTGTCATATATGGATTTTATTGTTTTGAGGTATGTTTCTTCTGTACTCAGTTTGCTGAGAGTTTTTATCATGAAGGGATGCTGAATTTTGTCAAATGCTTTTTCTGCCTCTATTGAAATGATCATATGGTTTTTGTCCTTTCTGCTAATGTGATGTATCACATTTATTGATTTGCATATATTGAACCATCCTTGCATCCTGGGATGAATTCCACTTACATAGTGAATGACCTTTTAAATGTGCTGTTAAATTCAGTTTGCTAATATTATGTTGAGGATTTTTGAATCTATGTTAATCAGGAATAGTGGCCTATAGTTTTTTGTTTGTTTGTTTTGTTTTTTGTTTTTTCCTTGTCTGGTTTTGGTGTCAGGACAGTGCTGGCTTCTTAGAATGAGTTTGAAAATATTTCTTTCTTTCCAATTTTCTGGAATGGTTTGAGAACAATTGGTGTTAGTTTTCTATATGTTTGGTAGATTTTAGTAGTACAGCTGTCAGGATCTGGGTTTTTCTTTGATAGGAGACTTTTTATTACTGATTCAATTTTCTCACTTTATATTGGTCTGTTCAGGTTTTCTATTTCTTCATAATTTAATTTTGGTAGATTGTGTGTGTCCAGGAATTTATTCATGCTTTATCCAATTTGTTAGCATATAATTGTTTATAGTAGTTGATATAGTTTGACTGTGTCCCCACCCAAATCTCACCTTGATTTCCTATGTGTTGTGGGAGGGACCTGGTGGGAGGTAACTGAAACATGGGGCAAGTCTTTTCCAGGCTGTTCTTGTGGTAGTGAATAAGTCTCATGAGATATGATGGTTTTAAAAAGGGGAGTTCCCCTGCACAAGTTCTTTCTCTTTGCCTGCTGCTACCATGTAATATGTGACTTGCTCCTCCTTGCCTTCCACCATGATTGTGAGACTTCCTCAGCCACGTGGAAGTGTAAGTTCAATTAAACCTCTTTCTTTTGTAAATTGCCCAGTCTTAGGTGTGTGTTTATCAGCAATGTGAAATGGACTAATACAATATGATTCTTTGTATTTCTATGGTATCAGTAGTGATGTTTTCTTTGTCACCTTTGATTTTATTTAACTCTTCTTTCTTTTTTACTTAGTCTAACTGAGGGTTTGTTGATTTTGTTTATATTTTCAAAAAAACCTACTCTTTGTCTCATGGATCTTTTGTATTGTTTCTCTTGCCTCAGTTTTATTTATTTCTGTTCTGATCTTTATTATTTCTTTTTATTCTATCAATTTTGAGTTTTGTTTGTTCTTTTTTTCCTAGCTACTTGAGGTGCAATATTGGATTGTTTACTTGAGATCTTTCTTCTTTTTGATGTAAGCAACTATTCCTATAAACATTCCTCTCAGAACTGCTTTTCCCGTATTCCATAGGTTTTGGTATATTTCCATTTTTGTTTGTCTCAAAAAATTTTAAAACTTCCCTTTTAATTTTTTCATTGACCCATTGATTTTTTTTTTTTGAAACTCCAGTTTCTGAGTGGAATCTAAATTTCAGTGTGAAAGAATATGGGCTCCAACCTGGGTCAGCTGTAACAAGGGGATAGGATCAGGGACAAGTGCAATTTTTGTGGGGCTTGAATGTTATACCATTTGGAAATCCTTCTTTAAGAATACAAGATTACTCACAAAAAAAATCATTTCTTGGAATGAATGAGAAGATAAATTACAACAAATTAAAAATGTTCTAAAGCTGACAAATATCAAAGACATTACAACATTTTAAAAAGGACATAACATTTGTGTTAGTTAACTCTGATAGTTGGATAGACTATCTTCAAACTGCATTTCAGACCTTGTCTTCCCTCCACCACCAATATGCATGTAGGTGCAACAGGCAACATGAGTATGGTGATCTGAACTCTGGCTTTGTACTTCCAGCAAGATGCCAGGTACAGTGGGTGATACCAGTGCTCCTGGAAGCCATTCTACACTTAGGTGACTACCAATAATTTAACTAAATATGAAAGTGTCCACAAACCATATAAATACAAAAAAAGTAGTGTATCTACACTTTTTTTTTTTTTTTTTTTGAGAAGTGGTCTCACTCTGTTGCCTAGGCTAGAGTACAGTGGCATAATCTCGGTGCACTGCCACCGCCACCTCCCGGGTTCAAGCAATTCTTCTGCCTCAGCCTCCCAGGTAGGTGGGATTACAGGTGCCCAGCACCACACCTGGCTAATTATTGTATTTTTAGGAGAGATGGGGTTTTGCTATGTTGGCCAAGTTGGTCTCGAATTCCTGATCCCAGGTGATCTGCCCAAAAGTAGTGTATCTGCACCTCAACTCCCCCTTAGCTGGACCTCCTGTTGCCTCCAGCCACTCTAAAGTTTCAAGAGGGGAAATCAAGGTAGAAAGATACAGTGGTTTATTTTAACCAATTTTGGTTAAGATAGCTTCTTTTAAATATTTTTACAAAAAAAAATAACCATGTAAACACATAGCTGTTGCCTTCCTTGGGCCTGGAGTCTGGGCAAGTGAGGAGCCTTGAAGCCTTTGGTTTGTCAGCTTCATGGAAAATTTGCCTCTGGGTAGAGTCTTGTAGAACAAAAGGGTTGCTGGAAACTTCACCTGGTGGACGAGGTGGGTATTTCCTGAGAAAACAAACAAAAAATTCTACAGCGAAAGACAATTATAATACGGTATACTGTGTGATATGGTTTGGCTGTGTGTCCCCACCCAAATCTCAATTTGAATTGTAATCCTCACATGTCAAGAGAGGGACTTTGTGGGAGGCGATTGGATCATGGGGGTGGATTTTCGCCATGCTGTTCTCATGATAGTGAGTGAGTGCTCACAAGATCCAATGGCTTAAAAGTGTGGCACTGCCCCTTCACTCTCTCACTCTCCTGCTGCCTTGTGAAGAAGGTGCCTACTTTCCCTTCACCTTCTGCTATTATTGTAAGTTTCCTGAGGCCTCGCCAGCCATGTGGAACTGTGAGTAATTAAACTTCTTGTTTATAAGTTACCCAGTCTCAGGATCTTTATAGCAGTGTGAAAATGAACTAATACACTGTGAGAGGAGATTTGAGCAGACTAAGAGAACACAAAAGTGGAAGCAGGGGATTAATTTAGGCTTGCAGGGTAGAAGTCAGGTTGTGGAGAATGATATCTCTGGTAAATTATAAAGATTGAGTAGTGGGGAGAAGGAAGAAAGTTTTAGGCAGATAGTATATTTAAATGCCAGGAGGTATGAGAGACCATGGCTAATCTGGGGGCACAGCAAATATTTTAGTGACATTGGAGTAAAGGGTGTGAGTATGGGATTGCCCAAGAAACAACTCAGGAAATCAATGTGAGGCAGATCCTGAAGGACTTTGTGTGTTAGATTTTGCTCTTGGAACTCTACCTTGAGGAAATGGGGAATCACTGAAGGGTATTTAGATGATCAGATTTACATTAGTACATCAGCTTGGCACTTTCAATCAGTATGGGAGACTTAGCAGAAACAAACTCTTTCCCCATTTCAAACACAGAAATACAGAAAAATAATAAATAATTCAAAAGATAGACTGATCTCAAAACTTAAGAAGGTCCCCAAGATCCAGAATTGAAGAGGCTTCTAGAAGCTAGAATAAGTGAAACTTGAGGCAGTGGTCCCAAGGAGAAGGGGACTGGATACAAGTTTTTACAGCTGGGGCTTGTGGCTTTGATAGCCACAAAGAGAGGGGATTCTGGACTGCCAGCTTGGTGCAAGCAGAATGCTGGAATTGACTTCAGTCGTAAACCTGGCTTTCCACCCATACCTCTGTGGATAAAGGGTAGGGCATTGGAAAACTGTGCAGATAAAGAGTCTTTCCTTCCTGAGCTTCAAACGTGGAGATCTCTAGAGATCTCCCTGCCAACCCAGGGTATCAGCTGTATTTGCCATCTGCAGCAAATTCATACACATATTTATTGAGATCCTGCTATAGGCCCAGCATCATGTACTAGGGGTATCAAGATGTTTTTTAAAAAGCTGCTGAATGATTATCTGAAAACATAACAAGTGGAAAAATTTTGGAAGGTTTTGGAATTTCTTCCCTTTTGGCAGGGTGAGTTGATTTCAAGATGTGTATCCTAGCAGAACAAGAAAAGAAGGTGGGTCAGGCATTGTGGCTCACACCTGTAATCCCAGCATTTTGGGACGCTGAGGTGGGTGGATCACTTAGGCTCAGGAGTTTGAGACTAGTTTGGGAAACACGGTGAAAGCCCATCTCTACCCAAAATACAAAAAAATTAGCCAGGCGTGGTGGTGTGCACCTGTGGTCCCAGCTAAGAAAGGCTAAGGTGGGAGGATAGCTTGAGCCCAGGAGGTTGAGGCTGCAGTGAGCCAAAATTGTGCCAGTGTACTCCATCCTGGGAAACCGAGCAAGACCCTGTGTAACAACAACAACAACAACAAAAAAAAAAAAAAAAAAAAGGAAAAAAAAAAAAGGAAGAAGAAAAGAAGGTGATTGACAAAAAAGTAACTATTGGAAAGCAGAGACTCCCATAACCAGAGGCTATAAATCTCCATCAAGACTCTCAATCCCAGGTCTAGTGCCTTAACTAAAGAACTTGACAGCAAGACTTAGGGATTTATCAATTTCTGAGAGGTGCTCAGCTCAATCGAGGACATTATCTGTCTACCAGGAAGTAGATATGAGTAAATGGTTAGGGAGTTGTTAATGGTACACAGGGCAGAATCCACAGCATGAGATAAGTGGTGAGCAAACTCAGCTCCAGGGGAAATACTGGGTGTGTACAAGGTGGTTGGAGGTACTTCACTCCTAGGCGACCGTCTGTGTATAGGGTGGAGTTAGGCGAATTTACAACCTAGGGATTTATAACTTTCTTCCTGACAAGAGGTGTGAAGTGGAACAACGGTTGAAGTCCAGATCTTTGAAAAGGACCAGAGAGACAACGTGTAGGCTGCTTTATCTGCCCAGGAGGGGCCATGGTGTTTGAGGAAGGGGGTACTTGAAATAGGTATCTTGTTCTCTGAGTTACAAATACTGTATCAACTTGGAGACTAGATTGCCCCACCGTGTAGTTAAAGTCTTGGCCTTTGGAAGCCCCTTGGTGCTAGGAGAAGTGGGGTGATCTTCATCTTTTGTAAGAAAACCTCAGTCCTGTGCTGTCCAATATGGTAGCCACTAGCTGCATGTGGCTTTTGAGCCCTGGAAAAGTGGCTGGTCCAAATTGAGATAGGTTGTAAATGGAAGATGCCCTTTGGATGTTGAAGACTGAGTGTGGAAAAAAGAATGTAAATACTTCGTTACTCGTTTTAAAATATTGATTACATGTTGACAATATTTTGGATATATTGGGTTAAATAGAGTATCAAAAATAATTTCACTTGTTTCTTTTTTTGAATGCAGCTACTCAGACATTTAAAATGAACACACGTGGCCCTTATTTGTGGCCTGCATTATGTTTCTGTTGGACAGTGCTGCCTCAGTCCATCTGGACTTTCAGTTTCCATAAGATGGGGACTCCTGTCTCCCTGGCTCTTCCTTCCCTCTCTAAGTTCCGGAAACTTTTTACTTCTACATGATCGTAACTTACTTCTCGCCTGCTGCCCTGGAAGCAGCAGTAGCAAAGGCCTTTTGTGATAAGGACCTGACAGATCATCTTCAGGGATTTCTCGGAAGAGGCAGTTGTAGGAGAGGAGACAAGGCTGAGACCCCACCACACATTCTGAATAAGGAAAGGAAGAAGAATGAGCCAGCTGATTTCTCCCAATCTCCAGGAGACATTTGGCAAAGCCTAGAGACTTCTTTGGTTGCCACAGCTGGTGGGAGGGTGCTACTGACATCTTGGGTAGAGGCCATGTATGCTGCTAAACATTCTACAGCGCATGGGACAGTGCCTTACACAAATAATTATCCAGCCCCATATGTCAGTCGTGTCAAGGTTGAGAGACTCTGACCAAGGTCTAGAAAGGGCCTTGGGCCTTTGGTTGTCTCTGAACAGGGGTCAGGAGGGAGGCTGGAGATGCTGACACAACAGAGGAGACCTGTTCCCTCCTGTCCCATTCCCCCATTCTTTCTTGATTGTCAGTGACTCATGGCCCTTCCCTTGCACTCCTGAGCCTGCCTAAACTCATGCTGGTGGAGAGAAACGGAGCATTTCTTCCCAGGTGTGAATCACATGCCCCATGCCCCTGGCGAGACCTCTCCCTGCTGGAGATAGACTCTTTGGAGATTTGCCCAGAGGGGACGGGCCTCGCTATTCTCTTACCTTGCCCATCTATTTTTCTTCTTGCTCCCTCCTCCCTCTGCAGCTGTCCTGAAGCTCGCCAGAAGCTCCTAGCCAGAACCCACTATATTGGAATTGTTGAGCAGATGTTGAGCACCTGAGGGAGGAAGACGGTGGGAGCTGCCAGGGTTTTCTCAGAGGGAATAAAACTGTAAACTTGCCTCTGAATTTCTTGCAGAAACCCAGGTCTCTGGGGAGCAGCACTGTTGGTGTTTAAACAGGTCCGTTCTATAATTTCTTGACCAGATTCCATTGAGCCCTGATTATAATCCTCAGCTCTGTAAGGCACACCGTCTGCCCTCATAGCATTTATAGTCTAGCTGGTGATGCAAAACCCAAACACTTACAACAAATAAAAATGGGCTTTAAAGCAGTGAGGCTTCGAAGGAACAGACAGCTAGGGCTCCGAGTGATGAGTGGGGTTGCCCAGAGCTGGAGAAAGAGCCTGTATTCTGGATCCCACCGGCTCTGGCTGCATCCTGATGTTACAATTTCCTATCTGTGCAACCTTCTCTGGGAAACAAAGGCAACAGTAGATTAGATGAGACTGTGAACTGCTGCCTGCTCCCACTGCCCGTACACAGTTAGGTACAGCTTGTCCCAGGGAGAATTGCTGGGTGCAAGGCAGAGGATACTCCCAGATTGCTGTCTCTATGGGAAAAAGGCTATCAGTACAGCTTGCTGATTAGGAGGTGTGGGGTATCAGCTCCTTGTTGGAAAGATGCGGCCCTGGCACACTTCGCAGCAGTTTTATCAGTTATATTGGGCTTTATCAAGAGGCATCCGTCCCTGTTCTTGGGAGAAAGATTCCTGCCCACTATTCACCCTTATGTGATGAGGTTGAGATGAGAGCTGTAATTTGCTAAGCAGCTCTTACGTGCTAGACACATTATGCTAGACCCTTCGCTGCATCATCTCATTTTAGTCAAGCAACAATTAAGACATCAATTAATACATGTGACGTATACATCGGTTGGGTCCAGAAAGGCAGAAAAATTTGAAGTGGGGTTGGAGGAGGTGGGAGTTGGGGAACTTACAGGTCATAGGTGGATTTAAAGATTTTTTTTATTGGCAATTGGTCAAAGAGTTAAGTTATTATCTAAAGACCTGGAACCAACAGAGAGGAGTGTCTGGGTTAAGATAAGGGGTTATGGGAATCAAGGTTCTTATTATCCAGAGAAAGTCTTTAGGTGGCTATCCTTAGTGACAATTGATGGCAAATGTTTCCCATTTAGACCTTTAAAATCTCTTCAGGATGGAAAGGGCCTGAAAGGGAATAGATCTAGTTACGTTAACAGAGATTCTTTACAGATGCAAATTTTTCCCCACAAAACATAGCTGTGTAGGGTCATTTCTCAAAATATGGTAAAAAACATATTCTGGGGTAAAATACGGTGATTTCCTTCCTTATCTGTCATGTGATGTTATACCAGAGTGGAGTTGGAATTTGGTATCTTATTGCCACAAAGAGCCTGTTTTGTCAGTCGAGGATCTCTGTTTTAATGTTAATACTGGTCAGTTGTGCCTGAATTCCAAAGGGAGAAGAGGATAAGGCATGTCTGACTACACCTTCTCATCGTGGCCTGAACTAGTTTTTCAGGTTTCTTTGGGTCCCCAGGCTAAGAAGGGGGCGTCTATTCAGTCAATTGGAACGCTTAGAATTTTTGGTTTACACTTTCTGTTTCCAACAGTGGACTGGGCCTGGGTGACTGGAGACATAGGATTAACAAACAAACGCTCCAGTCACTCATGTCTGCTGTGAGAGAACACAAAACTGGCATTTGTAGTCCAGTGTGGTGAGTGCTAGCGTGGAGGTAGCATGAGTCATCAACCTGTCTGGTCTCCTAGGCTGCTGTCACGCGGCACACCGCACACGGCTAACTGGGTGACTCCACCCTGGTTCAGGCACTGCATGTACTCAGCTGAGGCTGCCGGATGCCACAGCCCGGGCCAACTACCACATGTGTCCACAGAAGACCACCTGTAACAGAGCCAGATCTACCCTAATTAAAAATCCAAGTGTTAGCAGCCAATCAGTAACACCCAGAGACTTTGGTTTGCTAACATGGAAAGGAGACAATTTATGGTCTTCTAGCTTTAGAAAACTGCTTTGTTTCTCCTCCTGCATCCTCAAATCTGTGGCTTTCCTAGACTAGGTGCTGAATCAGGCTTCCAGTATAAAAGTAAAAAAAAAAAAATTTGTTTTCCTTCAGCACTCAATCTCTGGTTTCTGATAACTTTTTGTTTTTTCTTTAACAAAGGCACACCAGAGCACAAATGAATTCTGTCTGTAAGAGATGAAGAAGTTTTCCCAGAAAAGGCTACCTTTAGGCTGGAACTAGAATAATAAAGAGATTTGGGCTGGGCATGGTGGCTCATACTTGTAATCCCAGCACTCTGGGAGGCTGAGGCGGGTGGATCGCTCAAGGCCAGGAATTCAACACCAGCCTGGGCAGCATGATGAAACCCTGTCTCTACAAAAAATATAAAAATTAGTTGGGCATGGTAGTGCACCTCTGAAGTTTCAGATACTCAGGAGGCTGGGTGGTAGGGATCACTTGAGCCTGGGAGGTGGAGGCTTCGGTGATCTGTGACTACACCACTGCACTCCAGCCTGGGCAACAGAGCGAGATGGTTTCAAAAACAAAACCAAACCAAACCAAACCAAAAAACAAAACAGATTTGTCAGGCTAACAAAGGAAATGTTACAGGAAAGGGGTCCCGATCCAGACCCCAAGAGAGGGTTCTTGGATCTCATGCCAAGAAAGAATTCAGGGTGAGTCTTCAGTACAAAGTGAAAACAAGTTTATTAAGAAAGTAAAGGAATAAAAGAATGACTACTCCATAGATGAGCAGTCCCGAGGGCTGCTGATTGCTCATTTTACTGGTTACTTTTTGAGGATAAGCTAAACAAGAAGTGGATGATTCATGCCTTCCCTTTTCAGGCCATATAGGGTAACTTCCTGCTGATTGCTCATTTTAATAGTTATTTTTTGATGATTAGCTAAACAAGGGGTGGGTTATTCATGCCTCCCCTTTTCAGACCATATATTATTGCATGATTATTATTATTGTATTACTGTATTATTAATGTTAAACTCAATTTTTAATAAAACCTTAGATATATTTACCCAATTTTAATGTTTAACCATAAGGTAAGATTCTTATAAACCTTTATAACCCTTTATATTTTTTTTTTGTGAAAGAGCAGATTAGCGCTCTAAGAAAAACCTGTTGTGCTTTTAGTCCAACATTTAATTTACAAAAAAACTGAATAATACCCCTTTAACTTTAGCCAGTGTGTTCACACACAGAATCTCTTACAATTAATTTTTATAAACCTTCCACAACTTGTTTAAACCTTTAGCTTTATTCTATCTAACTTAAACCGATTCTTTAACTCTTTAGGCAACAAAATCCACATTCCTATGCCTTCTTATAATCTTTTACCAAATGCCATTCTACCTTCCTTACACACCTTACATGTAAAACTGTTTCTTCAATAGTCTCAATTACGTGCGACAATGTTAAACTTTTAGCAACTTACTTTGGTGAAAACCCTGGTTAGTAAGTAATTTTAATTGTGTACTAGGTGTGGAGCCTCACCCAGGACATACCAGGCAGAAGGGCAGATAAGGATTGACTCTCCAGCGTAGCTAAGGGATGTGGCTAACTCCACATGTCCTCAGGCCTTACGTTACTTAAGCAAGTTGTACAGTTCCTAAGAGTCATAGTGGCATTTTATGAAGCACTTAGGAGGCCAAACAACCTTTGAATTGTACAATGTTTCTTGCATAAATTCCCTTTCACAAATCCTTTCACGACTTACACAGACCATCTGAGACATTCTTTGACTTTCTGATTTGCCCTAAACATCCCTCCTTTTAAATAACCAGTTATTTTACTTCAGGACCAGAATTTACCATACAAGATCCTTTCTTATAAAATCTCTTTCTTTATAATCTTCTTTGTATAGCTAGGGGGCATGGCTAATTCCACGTTTCCAGGCCTTATCTAGAATCTAATGGCTTTAAGGTAGGTAAATTGAACAATTTTTTTAAAGTTAAAGAAGTAGTTTATGACCGCAAAGCACTTAGCAAACTTATCTGACCTGCCTAATGTAGACTAAATGTTTTTATTTTATCAATAATTTTTAAAGCTGTTATTGTTTCTCAAAGATTACTAAAGTTACATGAACTGAAAGGTATTACAGTTTTTATTTTGCTTTCAAAATATTTGATTTAAGTGCTTATTTTTGTTTAAGCCAATTAATTAGAGTTCTTTCATATAAACATTACACACAACACATATATAGCTACATAGAAAGACAGAAGATGACTACAGTAGTTGCAAGGTTTTTCATTTGCCAGTTTTTAAGTTTCTTCATTGGACTACTGGGTTAAGCTGGAGCCTTTGGAAGAACAGGGCCAGGAAAGGGGTCTTTGGTACCTCCTGTGTTTTCCTCCAAGGAGTCCAGGCTGTTAGAGCTTGAATATCCACTTTTAATTAAACTTATTCTAACCATAGCACTCTTGAATAAAATCCTTTCAGAATTTCTTAGGCCAAACGGTCAATATTTCTGGCTTTTGAACTTTACCAAAGGTAATCTCCCAGGTGCTTAGAGAAAGGCAAATTTGAGACAGTCCATGGAGGAGAAGAGAAAGTCACACAGATACTAAACCAGAAATGACTTACTTCCTAGGTCGGGAATCAACCCCCGACCACCACTGTGAAAGTGCAAAACCTTTGCTACTGAGCTACAGCACAGAGCAGTCACCATTGCCCTTCCCAGAAGGAGTCTAGAGTAGTTAATTTTGAACTTGCAAAGGCTTTTAACTATTTAATATGATTATTAGAGCTAGCTATGACATGAACCCTAAAATTCCTGTTTCCTGAAGATGGAGACCAAAATAAAGTACTGCCATGTGGTTAAAAGGTCAAACTCCCAGCAGGGCATGGCGGCTCACGCCTGTAATCCCAGCACTTTGGGAGGCTGAGGCAGGTGGATCACCTGACATCAGAGGTTCAAGACCAGCTTGACCAACATGGTGAAACTCTGTCTGTACTAAAAACACAAAATTAGTTGGGCATGGTGGTACACGCTTGTAATCCTGGCTACTTGGGAGGCTGAGACAGGAGAATCGCTTGAACCTGGGAGGTGGAGGTTGCACTGAGCTGAGATTGTACCGTTGCACTCCAGGCTGGGCGACAGAGGGAGACTCCTTCTCAAAAAAAAAAAAAAAAAAGTCAGGGACATAAAACAAGGTGGAGACTTCACCCAGTTTTTTGTTTGTTTCAGGGACCTGCAGCCAAGTTTGTTACTAACCAGTTTGCTGGCTCAGCTTGAAAAGTAGGCTTATAGGTGTTCTAAGCCCGTGTTTTATCTTAAAGTACCCCTCAACATAGAAAAACAATCCATAGCACAGAATACACCAGCTTAAGACCAGCCTTAGAATTCTTTTTTGCATTAATCAAAACTTTACAGAGAAGATACACACTGATTTTTTTTTTTAACCATTCATTCAACCATTTGCACAGAGAGAGTGAAGCCAGAAATCTGACGGGTAAGAAATTCTTACCCTTTTGCCAGCATGCCAGACTTCTGTGTTCCCTTTCCCTGAGAGGCCCTAGTGATCCGGCTTGTGGCACCATTGCCCTGGAGGCCAAGCTGCATCATAAAGAAAAATTATTTTTTTCATTGTGGACAGAGCAAAATACTTACGATGAAATGTAGACATTAGCTACTCTGCTTAGCACCCGTTATCAAACTGGCAAGGCTTAAATTTGCACCCATATGGGCTCTGTCATCTTTAATCCAACCTCTGACTTGGAGTTTCAACACGTGGTCTCTGGGCAAGATGGCTGCGCTGAGTAATAGAAAAGATAAGAAGGAGAAAGGAGAGAGAGAAAAGCATTGCCTGTGGCAGGATGGGGAAGGCAAAATAATCAGGGAGGCCAGAGAAAGACCCAACCATTGCAGTGACACTGAAAAGTTCAGGCGGCTGCTTCTCACTAGCAAAGGGATCTTTTCCAGCCATCCCATTTGTCGCCCAGCTCTCAAGTTTCCCCTTTTATGGAGGAAAAAGCTCCCCATGTCCCGTGATCCTGTACATGCCTAACCCTGTCATCCACAGCCATCAGCAAAGAGTGCAAGGCAGATTAATACAAAGAGAGTAGCAGTTAATATCCCATAATGCCAAACTTATTCTTAGCCATGAAAGACTTTACCGAGAGGGGCCTCTAACCCCCCAAATCTTAGTAGGGACTGTAACCCTCCTAAGTTGGGCCTCTAACCCAAGGTCAGCCAAGTGTCCTTGAATTTATTTTTTATTTTTTATTATACTTTAAGATCTGGGGTACATGTGCAGAATGTGCAGGTTTGTTACGTAGGTATACACGTACCATGGTGGTTTGCTGCACCCATCAACATGTCACCTACATTAGCTATTTCTCCTAATGCTATCCCTACCCTGGCACCCAACCCACTGACAGGCCCTGGGTGTGATGTTCCCCTCCTTGTGTCCATATGTTCTCATTGTTCAACTCCCACTTATAAGTGAGAACATGAGATGTTTGGTTTTCTGTTCCTGTGTTAGTTTGCTGAGAATGATGGTTTCCAGCTTCATCCACATCCCTGCAATGGACATGAGCTCATCCTTTTTTATGGCTGCATAGTATTCCATGGTGTATATGTGCCACATTTTCTTTATCCGGTGTATCATTCATGGGCATTTGGGTTGTTCCAAGTCCTTGTTTATTGTGAACAGTGCTGCAATAAACATACACATGCATGTGTCTTTATAGCAGAATTATTTGTAATCCTTTGGGTATACATCCAGTAATGGGATTGCTGGGTCAAATGGTATTTCTGGTTTTAGATCCTTGAGGAATTGCCACACTGTCTTCCACAGTGGATGAACTAATTTACATTCCTACCAACAGTGTAAAAGCATTCCTATTTCTCCACATCCTCTCCAGCATCTGTCATTGCTTGACTTTTTAATGACTGCCATTCTAACTGGCGTGAGATGGTATTTCATTGTGGTTTTGATTTGCATTTCTCTAATGACCTGTGATGATGAGCTTTTTTCATGTTTTTTGGCCGTATAAATGTCTTCTTTCGAGAAGTGTCTGTTCATATCCTTTGCCCACTTTTTGATGGGGTTGCTTTTATCTTGTAAATGTGTTTAAGATCTTTGTAAATTCTGGATATTAACCATTTGTCATATGGATAGATTGCAAAAATTTTCTCCCATTCTGTATGTTGCCTGTTCACTCTGATGATAGTTTCTTCTGCTGTGCAGAAGCTCTTTAGTTTAATTAGATCCCATTTGTCAATTTTGGCTTTTGTTGCCGTTGCTTTTGGTGTTTTAGTCATGAAGTCTTTGCCCATTTCTATGTCCTGAATGGTATTGGCTAAGTTTTCTTTTAGGATTTTTTTTTTTTTTTTTTTTTTTTTTTTTTTTAGAGACAGAGTCTTGCTCCGTCACCCAGGCTGGAGTGCAGAGGCGTGATCTTGGCTCACCGAAAGCTCCACCTCCTGGGTTCACGCCATTCTCCTGCCTCAGCCTCCTGAGTAGCTGGGACTACAGGTGCCTGCCACCGTGCCCGGCTAATTTTTGTATTTTTAGTAGAGACAGGGTTTCACTGTGTTAACCAGAATGGTCTTGATTTCCTGACCTCGTGATCCACCCACCTTGGCCTCCTAAAGTGCTGGGATTATGGGCGTGAGCCACTGCACCTGGTGTTTTTATGGTTTTAGGTCTTACGTTTAAGTCTTTAATCCATATTGAGTTAATTTTTGTATATGGTGTAAGGAAGGGGTTCAGTTTTAGTTTTCTGCATATGGTTAACTAGTTTTCCCAGCACCATTTATTAAATAGGGAATCCTTTCCCCATTGTTTGTTTTTGTCAGGTCTGTCAAAGATCAGATGGTTGTAGATGTGTGGTGTTATTTCTTAGGCCTCTGTTCTGTTCCATTGGTCTATATACCTGTTTTGGTACCTGTACCATGTTGTTTTGGTTAATGTAAACTTGTAGTATAGTTTGAAGTCAGGTAGCGTGATGCCTCCAACTTTGTTCTTTTTGGTTAGGATTGTTTTGGCTATATGGGCTCTTTTTTGGTTCCATAGGAAATTTAAAGTAGTTTTATCTAATTCTGTGAAGAAAGTCAATGGTAGCTTGACAGGATAGCATTAAATCTATAAATTACTTTGGGCACTAGGGCCATTTTTGCGATATTGATTATTCCTATTCATGAGCATGGAATGCTTTTCCATTTGTTTGTGTCCTCTCTTATTTCGTTGAGCAGTGGTTTGTAGTTCTCCTTGAAGAGGTCCTTCAGTCCTTTGTAAATTGTATTCCTAGGTATTTTATTCTCTTTGTAGCAATTGTGAATGGGAGTTCACTCATGATTTGGCTCTCGGTTTGTCTATTATTGGTGTATAGGAATGCTTGTGATTTTTGCGCATTGATTCTGTATCCTGAGACTTTGCTGAAGCTGCTTATTAGCCTAAGGAGATTTTGGGCTGAGACGATGGGTTTTCTAAATATACAATCGTGTCATCTGCAAACAGAGAGAATTTGACTTCCTCTCTTCCTATTTGAATACCCTTTATTTCTTTCTCTTGCCTGATTGCCCTAGTGTCCCAGGTCGAGTTCAGACTGCTGTGCTGGCAGAGAGAATTTGATGTCAGTGGATCTTAGCTTGCTGGGCTCTGCGGGGGGTGGAATCCACTCAGTTAGACAACTTGGTTCCCTGGCTTCAGCCCCCTTTCCAGAGGAGTGAATGGTTCTGTCTCGCTGGCACTCCAGGTACTACTGGGGTATGAGAAAAAACTCCTGTAGCTAGTTTGTTGTCTGCCCAAATGACCGCCCAGTTTTGTCCTTGAAACCCAGGGCCCTGGTGACAGAGACACCCAAGGGAATCTCCTGGTCTGTGGGTTGTGAAGACAGTGGGAAAAGTGTAGCATCTGTGCTGGAATGCACCGGTCCTCATGGCACAGTCCCTCAGGGCTTCCCTTGGCTAGGGGAGGGAGTTCCCCGACCCCTTGTGCTTCCTGGGTGAGGTGACGCCCCACCCTGCTTCAGCTCGCCCTGTGTGGGCTGCACCCACTGTCTAACCAGTCCCAGTGAGATGAGCTGGGTACTTCAGTTGGAAATGCAGAAATCACCCACCTTCTGCATTGATCTTGCTGGGAGTGGCAGACCGGAGCTGTTCCTATTCGGCCATCTTGCCAGCCTCCCCACTTGACTTTTATTAAGAGTGGCCTCCAACCCACTCTGTCTTAGGAGAGACTCTAACTCCCCTAAGTTGGGCCTCTAACCCAATCCCATTCTTTACCCAGGCACCTCACCACTTACCTAAAGTTGTCCAATCTGTGCTGCAGTCTATTTCCTTTGGGTTAGGGGCCTCCTCAGTACTGTCCCTTTTGTGGTTCGCAAGAAAGATGTTACCAGACCCCACCGCTTACCCAAAGTTAGCCTTTGGGTCAGGGTTGCTGCACTAAAGTCCCTGCTGTGGTCACCAGAAATATGTCATAGAAAGGGGTCCTGATCCAGACCCCAATAGAGGGTTCTTGGATCTCACACAAGAAAGAATTCAGGGCGAGTCCGCAGTGTAAAGTGAAAGCAAGTTTATTAAGAAAGCAAAGGAATAAAAGAACGGCTACTCCACAGGCAGAGCAGCCCAGAGGGTTGCTGGTTGCCCATTTTTATGGTTATTTTTTGTTAATTTGCTAGACAAGGGGTGGATTATTCATGCCTCCCTTTCTTAGACCACATGGGGTAATTTCCTGAGTTGCCGGGGCATTTGTAAACTGTCATGGCACTGTTGGGAGTGCAGGGGTGAGGATGACCAGAGGTCACTCTCGTCGCCATTTTGGTTTTGGTGGGTTTTGGCCGGCTCCTTTACTGCAACCAGTTTTATCAGCAAGGTCTTTATGACCTGTATCTTGTGCTGACCTCCTATCTCATCCTGTGATTTAGAATGCCTTAACTCTCTGGGAATGCAGCCCATTAGGTTTCAGCCTTATTTTACCTAGCTCCTATTCAAGATGGAGTTGCTGTGGTTCACATGCCTCTAACAGAAGGAATGGGGAGCAGCACCTTCCAGGCACTGGGGAAGATGCTAGCAAAAAAAGAAGTATGTTAACTGCATGACCTGCTCAGGCCAGGACAGGTTGTTTACTGTAAGAAAAAGCTTGGTGTGATAAAAAAGCAACAGACACCTTTAATAATGAGTGGTGGGGAAAACTGGGTTGAGGGAGAACTGGAGAGTCTGCCTGTCTAAAATAGTAGCTGCAACTCAGCACCAGATGATTATGGCTGAGAATAAGAATAGTGATCTCTTTCATTTTTCCTTCCCAGAGAAACTGGGAATATTAAATTTTAAAATGTGATTTTGCTAAAGTCTAAATGTTAGTGTTTCCCCCTGCCAAGTTCATATGTTAAAATCCAAACTCCATAAGGTGATGTTATTAGGAGGTGGGGCCTTTGGGAAGTGATTAAGTCATGAGGGTGGAGTCTTCATGAATGGTATTAGTGCCCTCATTAAAACAAAAAACAATAAATAAACCCAGAGTTCCCTTGCCCCTTCCACCATGTAAGGACACAGTGAGAAAGTGCCACCAATGAACCAGGATGTGGGCCCTCATCAGACACTGAAGCTTCCATGCAGCAAGAATGACCATGCCAAATGCAGGCCCTTCTACGCTGGACTTCCCAGCTTCTAGAACCATGAGAAATAAATTTCTGTGGCTGGGCCTAGTGCCTCGCACCTGTAATCCCAGCACTTTGGGATGCTGAGGCAGGAGAATCACCTGTGGTCAGGAGTTCGAGACCAGCCTGGCCAACATTGTGAAACCCAGGTGTGGTGGTGGGTGCTTCCATCTAAAAAAAGAAAGAAAAGAAATTTCTGTTTATAAGCCATTCTGTTTATGGTATTTTTGCAGCCCAAATGTCTAAGACATTATCTCATCAAATTTTTTATGTTGGCTAGAAAATTTAAACTTAGAATGCTTGTAACTGCCCAATGGGTTCACCTTGCCCACTGTCTAGACAGAGACGATTTATTAGGACAAAGGAAATGCAGTAGAAAAAGAGTAATTGATGCAGAGCCGGCTGTGAAGGAGACCTGAATTTTATTATTACTCAAATCAGTCTCCCCCAAGCATTCGGGGAGCAGAATTTTTAAGGACAACTTGGTGGGTGGAGGGAAGCCAGTGAGCCAGGAGCGCTGATTGGTCAGAGATGAAATCATGGGGAACTGAAGCTGTCTTCTTGTGCTGAGTCAGTTCCTGGGTGAGGGGGCCACAAGATCTGATGAGCCAGGTAATCAATCTGAGTGGTGCCAACTGATCCATCAAGTGCAGGGTCTGCAAACTATCTCAAGCACTGATCTTAGGAGCAGTTTAGGGAGGGTCAGAATCTTGTAGCCTCCAGTTGCATGACTCCTCAACCATAATTTCTAATTTTGTGGCTAATTTTAGTCCTACAAAGGCAATTTAGTCCCCAGGCAAGAAGGAAGTCTGCTTTGGGAAAAGGCTGTTATCATCTTTGTTTTAAACTATAAACTATAAGTTGGATGTGGTGGCTTACGCCTGTAATCCCAGCATACTGGCAGGCTGAGGCGGGCAGATCACTTGAGGTCAGAAAGTTCGAGACCAGCCTGGCCAACGTGGTTAAACCCCGTCTCTACTAAAAAGACAAAATTAGCCAGGTATGGTGGCAGGTCCCTGTAATCCCAGCTACTCCAGAGACTGAGGCAGGAGAATCCCTTTAACCTGGGAGACGGAGGTTGCAGTGAGCTGAGATGGTGCCGCTGCACTCCTGCCTGAGTGACAAAGCGAGACTCTGTCTAAAAAAAAAAAAAAAGAAAAAACCCCCAAACCAAAAAACTATAAACTAAGTTTCTCCCCAAATTAGTTCAGCCTATGCCCAGGAATGAACAAGGACAGCTTGGAGGTTAGAAGCAAGATGGAGTCGATTAAGTTAGATGTCTTTCACTGTCTCAGTCATAATTCTGCAAAGGCAGTTTCATTCTGTCCACACGCAATCTATTGGCAGGAAGTATAGGGTTGTGGGTGTGCCATCAGTTCTCTGCCATCCTCTGCTCTGGACAGTAGACATAAGGGAGGAATGGTCAAGACTGCGAGATGCCTACCCAGTATTCATTCTCTACCTCTTTCTATAAGCAGAATCCCCAAATACTCAAGATGGCAATGTCCCCAGCTAATAACTATATTTCCCAGCCTCCCTTGCAAACTTGTGACTCCTTTGTGACTAAGTTCTGGCTAATGAGAGGCTGTTACTGGAAAGGTTCCTGTCTTAGTCTATTTTGTGCTGATAACAGAATACCACATACAGGGTAATTTATAAGGAAAAGAAATTTATTTCTTCATTCCTGGAAGCTAGGACGTCCAAGGCCGAAGGGCCTCCATCTGATGTGGTCTTTCTTACTGAGTCATCCCTTGGTGGAAGGGGAAAGGACAAAAGAGGGCACACAAAAGCAAGAGAGAGCAAGAGGTGGTTAAACTTGCTTTTCTCAAGAATTCACTCACTCAATAATGGCATTAATCTATTCATAAGGGCAGAACTCTCATGGCCTAATCACCTTTTTACAGTCCTACCCCTTAATAAGATCACAATGACAATTAAATTTCAACATGAGTTTTTTTTGGGGGAGGGGGCGGGGCGGACATTCACACCATAGCAGCTACTAAAGGGAACAGGCAGCTGGTATTTTTTTCTCATTCCTCCACCTTTTTTCTTCAAACATTGAACTGATGGCTAGAGCTTCAGCACCCATATTGGGCCAAGAGGCAGCCTTGAGTATGGAAGCTGCATCAGTCAGCTCAGGCTGCAATAACAAAATACCACAGACTGGGTGGCTTAAACCACAGGAATCTATTTTCTTACGGTCCTGGAGGCTGGAGGTGGATCCAAGAGCAAGGTGCTGGCAGGGCTGGTTTCTTCTGCAACCTCTGTTCTTGGCTTGCAGCTGCCCCCCTCTCATTACATCCTCACATGGTCTTTCCATTGGGTGCATCTCTGGCATCTCTTTTGTGTCCACATTTCCCCCTTCTTATAAGAACACCAGTCAGAATGGACTAGGCCCACCCTAAAGGCCTCATTTCAACTTAATCACCCATTTAAAGGCACTATCTCCAAATGCCATCACATTCTGAGGGATGGTGGTGGGGGTTAGGGTTTTAACATGAATTTAGGGGAGACACAATTCAGTCCATAATATGAGAAGATCAAGAAATTTCATTTTTGTTTTTCTGAAAGGAAGTTGAGAACTGTGTGCAGGGGGTTCCATCACAATTCAGGAGCCCTGGGTTCTCTGTTCTAAGCTGTTGTGTGGCCTTCCAGTGAGACTTAATCAGATTTATTTAGTTTTGTTTATCTGTAAAATGGAAGTAATAACACCTGGCTTACTTATCTTACAGCATTTGGTGAAGATCAAATAAAATAATGAACGTGAAAATGTTTTGAAAAACATGAATTACCTATATAAATGTTCCTAAAGTCATTTGGTTGCCTCCTTTGCCCTGTGTATCACATGTACTGTGATTTTTCTGAAACTTGGGTTGTTTTAAACAGTTGTTTATTTAAAACCTTTTAAATTAGAATCATAAATAAAAGTGTAACATAAAAATAAATAGAAAGGAAAACAATGTAACATTATTAAATACTGGCTAATTACTGTTAAGTGCTAAAACTCGCTCTCTGTGTTAAAAAGGAGACACAATTGGGGAAGGTTTAAAGTCAAACTAGTATCAAACAGAGACTTCAACTTTGAAAATATTAGAAGAGCTAAAAAAAGAGGATTGGAAAAGAAAGAACTTTCACATGATTCAATGAAATGTTATTTATTTATTTATGTATTTACTTATTTATTTTGAGACAGAGTCTGCTGTGTCACCCAGGTTAGAGTGCAGTGGCATGATCTCAGCTCACTGCAACTTCTGCCTCCTGCATTCAAGTGATTCTAATGCCTCAGCCTCCCGAGTAGCTGGGATTACAGACGTGCACCACCACGCCCAGCTCATTTTTTGTATTTTTAGTAGAGATGGGGTTTCACTACGTTGGCTAGGCTGGTCTCAAACTCCTGGACCTCAGGTGATCTGCCCACCTCAGCCTCCCAAAGTGCTGGGATTACAGACATGAGCCACCTTGCCCAGCCAAAATGTTATTTAATATCATAGATCCCATAATCTCCGTGTGTCATGGGAGGGACCCAGTGGGAGGTAATTGAATTATGGGAGTGGGTTTTCCCATACAGTTCTTATGGTAGTGAATAAGTCTCAACAAGATCTGATGGTTTTATAAAGGGCAGTTCCCCTGCTTATGCTCTCTTGCCTGCTGTCACGTAAGACGTGCCTTTGCTCCTCCTTCACCTTTCGCCATGACTGTGAGGCTTCCCTAGCCATGTGGAACAGTGAGTCTGTGAAATCTCTTTTTCTTTATAATTTACCCAGTTTTGGGTATTTCTTCATAGCCGTAGGAAAATGGACTGATACACTATGTAATATGGTCTCACCCTCAAAAAACATTGATGTATAAGAATATGTGATCCTGTGGAGTGGTTTCCCCAGGAAAACAAGGAAACCAACAGTTTGTGAACAGTTGTTTGTGCCAGACTCTGTGGGAGCTCCTATTCCCCCCATGGAGGCCTAATAATAACCAGTTGAGGTGGGTGTTACTGTCTCATTTTCACTTGGGAAAATGGGGGATCAGGGTCTAGACTCAACATCACACAGAGGCCAAGAGAAGGAGTCAGTCAGAGGCAAGGTGAACTGAGGTGTGGGTGCAGAGGCTCCAAACCCCATGGTCCCTGATGTTGGGGTTCGATCAGGCTGGTGGGAAAAATATTAGCTACGATAGCCACAACCCTTTTGGAAGGCCTGAGTGTTCTCATATGACCTCGGTAATAGAACAGGCTGAAGGCGGCCTGGTCCGATTACCTTTAGTTAAATAAATTAAAGTAGTAAACAGTGGGGTGTGGGGAAGTTCTCTAGTTAACTTGTTTACTCATGTGGTCTTAAGCCTTAAGCCTTTGATGTATACTTTTTACTCGGGAAGTCCACAATATCAATCACCCTTTAATGGTGTTGACTCAAGTTTTTGTTAACTAATTTTTTTTTGGTTTATTTTTATTTATATATATATATTTATTTATTTATTATACTTTAAGTTCTAGGGTACATGTGCACACCAACATGGCACTTGTTAACTAATCTTAATGAATAAATGCAAGCCTCCCGAACCGATCGAGGCAAACCTCCCATACAGCGGCAAACCTCCCATACCACTTTATAATGCCGTGATCCAGGTTCTCCTTATGATATCTGGAATTTAAGGAATGCTGCCATTGTTCTTTTTTGAGATGTAGTCATCAGAAAAAGTCAGTACCGTGCATTGGTTGAGAATATAGTCTCTGGAACCAGACTGCCTCTTATCAGTTGTGTGATTTTGGGCAAGTTACTCAGCTTCTCTGTGCTCCAGATTCCTAAGCGATAATAATAGTGCCCATTTCATACACTTGTTGTGAAGATTAAATGGGTTGATAATGTATCAAATGTTTAAACTAGTGCTGGCATATACTTTGCTCTATCTAAGGGTTAATATTATCCATACTTTATATTGTGGCTACCATGTTACAGCTTGGGATAGGATACTCAATGCTCCACACTTGGTTATGAAGACAACTTTCACAGGCATCTCCTCTTCAAAGCATATTTTATATCTTTATTCCTCAGGCTGTAGATCAGAGGGTTCAGCATGGGCATGATCACAGTATAGAAGACAGACATGACCTTGTTGTGTTCCATGGAATTGTGAGAGCTTGGCTACATGAAGGTGATGGTGCTATAGAAGAAGCAGATGATGGTGAGGTGGGAGGCACAGGTGGAGAGAGCTTTGCTCTGGGCCTGCAGGGAGCGCATCCTGCAAATGGGCACCAGGATGTAGGCATAGGAGACTAGGATAATGGTGGTGGTAAAGAGGATGAGCAAGACACACGATGAGAAGATAATGGTCTCACCCTCAGTAGTATCTATGCAGGCAAGATGAAGCACAGGAGGGATGCCACAGAAATAGTAGTTAATGACATTGGGGCCACAGTAGGGCAACTTAAAGATGCACCCAGTCAGCAAAGCTGAATTGGCAACAGAAACAGTATAGGAGGTCACCACCAGCAGGACACACAGATGTTGGGACATAATAGTGTGACAGAGGAGAGGGTGGCAGATAGCAGTGAATTGGTCATAGGCCATGATGGCCAGGAGCAGACACTCAGCAGTACCATGGAGGGTCATGAGGGCCATCTGGACCACACAGCTTGCAAAGAAGATGGATTGGCTTGAGATGAGGAAGCTCTCCAGCAGCCTGGGGGTGTCCACCATGGAAAACGAGGAGTCTATGAAGGAGAGGACACCCAGGAAGAAGTACATGGGGGTGTGGAGCTGTGGTTCTGCATGGATCAGAGTGATCATTCCCAGGTTGCCCATGACAGTGACTGAATATATGAGCAGGAAGAGCACAAAGAAGATGCCTTTGAGCTCCTCCTGCTCTGTAAGTCCCAGCAGGCAGAACCAGGTGACTTGGGTGTGGTTCTCCACCATGGTGTGCATGTCACTGCAGAGAGACCAAATAAGACATGTGTGTACCCTAGAGTTCGGGTCAGTGCCCAAAGCTTTTTAAATATCCCCAGGATAGGCAGTGTTAGGGAAAGAGGGAGAGGAACTAGTAAGACTTGAACACCTGCTATGAGCCATGTATTAATTCATTTTTAAAGCAGCTGTTGAAACTTCATACATACCTTCTGTTTAAATATTATACCCATTTATATTTAATGAGATGATCAACTTATGTGAGGTCACAAAGCTAGTACATAAGGAAAGTGGAATTAGACCTCAGTCTGGCCAGGTGTGGTGGCTCACACCTATAATCCCAGCATTTTGGGAGGCCAAGGTGGGTGGATCATCTGTGATCAGGAGTTCAAGACCAGCCTGGCCAACATGGTGAAACCTCGTCTCTAGTAAAAATACAAAAAATTAGCCAGGCATGGTGGTGCACACCTGTAGTCCCAGCTACTCAGGAGGCTGAGGCAGGAGAATCACTTGAACCCAAGAGACGGGGGTTGCAGTGAGCCCAGATTGTGCCACTGCATTCCAGCCTGGGTGACACAGCAAGACTCCATCAAAAACAAAACAAAACAAAACAAAACAACAAAACAAAAAACCTCAGCCTGTTCTAGTAATTGTATCCTTATTATGTAGTTAGAATCATTTTCTGTTCCCAAATTTCCTGTTCTACAGGGAACCAGCATCTGCAGTGGGTGTTGGAGGCCTGGTCTGTTGCCCCAGAGAGGGAATAATTGAAAGGATCAGTGTGGGTCATGTTTGGAAGCAGAGACTCCAATAGTGCTAGTCCCCTAGGCCTGGGACACAGGAAATCAGATGCCTTCAGTCATTAGAATGTGCAGTGCAGTGATTTCTCCCAGTGTTGTGTGTTGAATTGTATCTTCCAAAAAGAAGTGTTGAAATAATAACTCCTGGTACCTGTGACTGTGTGACCTTATTTGGAAGTAGGATCTTTGCAGATTTAATCAAGTTAATGTAAGGTCACACTTGATTAGGGTGAACCCTACTCTAACATGATTGATGTTATTATAAGAAAAGAAAACTGGCTGGGTGCGGTGACTCATGCTTGTAATCCCAGCACTTTGGAGGGCCGAGGAGGGCCGATCACTTTTCAGGAGTTTGAGACCAGTCTGGCCAACGTGGTGAAACCCTGTCTCTACAAAAAATACAAAAATTAGTCTGGCATGGTGGTGGGCACCTATAATCCCAGCTACTCGGGAGGCTGAGGCAGGAGAATTGCTTGAACTTCCACTAATAACTCTACCCTGTGCCACCAAGGAAATCACAGATACTACTGGCACTGTTTATAGCCAAATAAATAATATAGAGACTATACAAGGATGCTTCAACATATGCAAATCAATCAATGTGATACATCATATCAACAGAATGAAGGACAAAAATCATAGGATCATTTCAATTGATGCTGAAAAAGCATTTGATACAATTCAACATCCTTTCATAATAAAAACTCTAAAGAAACTGGATCTAGAAGAAACATACCTCAACATAATAAAAGCCACACAAGACAGACACATAGCTAGCATCATATTGAATATGGAAAAACTGAAAGCCTTTCCCCTAAGATCGGGAACACCACAAGGATGTCCACTGTCACCACTGTTATTCAACATAGTACTGGAAGTCTTAGCTAGAGCAATCAGAGAAGAGAAATAAATAAAGGGCATCCAAATTGGAAAGGAAGAAGTCAAATTATCCCTGTATGCAGATGATATGATCTTATATTTGGAAAAACCTAAAGACTCTACCAAAAACCTATTATGATGGATAATCAAATTCAGTAGAGTTGCAGAATACAAATCAACATGTAAAAATCAGTAGCATTTCCATATTCCAACAGCAGACAATCTGATAAATCAAGAAAGTAATCCCATTTATAGTAGCTACAAATAAAATTAAATATCTAGGAATTAACTTAATCAAAGGAGTGAAATATCTCTACAATGAAAACTGTAAAACATTGGAGAAAGAAACTGAAGAGGACATAAAAACATAGAAAGATATTTCATGTTCATGCATTGGAATAACCAATATTGTTAAAGTGTCCATATTACCCAAAGCAATCTAAAGATTCAATGCAATCCCTATCAAAATACCAATGACATTTTTCACAGAAATAGAAAAAACAATTCTAAAATTTTTGTGGAACCACAGAAGACCCAGAATAGCCAAAGCTAACCTGAGCAAAAAGAACAAAACTGGAGGAATCACATTACTCAACTTCAAATTATACTATAGAGTTATAGTAGTCAAAACAGCATAGTACCGGCATAAAAACTGACACATAGACCAAAGGAACAGAATAGAGAACCCAGAAATAAATCCATACATCTAGAGTGAACTCGTTTATAACAAAAGTGCCAAGAACATAAATTGGGGAAAGAATAGTCTCTTCAATAAATGCTGCTGGGAAAACTGAATACTCCCATGCAGAAGAATGAAACTAAGGGAGAAGTTTATAGTAAAAAATACTTGCATCAAAAAAGTAAAAAAATTTCAAATAAACAATCTAATGATACATCTTAAGGAACTAGAAAAGCAAGAAAAAAAATCCAAGCCTAAAATTAGCAGAAGGAAATAAATAATAAAGATTAGAGCAGAACTAAACAAAATAGAGACTGAAAAAAAAAAAAAACAAAAAACATCACCAACAAAAACTAAAACAAATGATCCATGAAACAAAAAGTTGGTACTTGGAGAAGACAAACAAAATTGATAAACTGCTAGCTAGATTAGCTGATAAAAGAAGAGGGAGGACCTACATAAACAAAATCAGAAGTGAAAAAGGAAACTTTACAGCTGATACCACAGAAATACAAAACCTCACCAGAGACTATTATGAGTAACTATACTCTAACCAAATGGGAAAGCCTGGAGAAACTGGATAAATCCCTGGCAACATTCAATCTATCAATATTGAATCAGGAAGAAATATAAAACCTGAACCCTAATAACAAGTAACGATATTGAAACAATAATGAAGAAGTTTCCTGGCCAGGTGTGATGGTTCACACCTGTACTCCCAGCATTTTGGAAGGCTGAGACAGGAGGATCACTTGATACTGGAGTTTGAGACCAACCTAGGAAACATAGTGAAACTTTGTCCCCACAAAAAAAAAAAAAAAAAAAAAAAAAGCCAGGCATGGTGATGTGCACCTGTAGTCCCTGCTACTTGGGAGGCTGAAGTGGGAAGATTGCTTGAGCTCAGGAGCTTGAGGTTACAGTTAGCCATGATGGTACCACTGCACTCCAGCCTGGGTGACAGAGGGAGACCCTGTCTCAAAAACAAACAAACAAACAAACAGACAGAAGTTTCTCAACAAAGAAAAGCTGAGGCTGAATGAAAGATAATATGCCATTTACAAGTAGGATTTATACCAGGGAAGCAATGATGCGGTTTAACCTATGCAAATCAATAAATGTGATATATCACATGAACGGAATGAAGGACAAAAACCATATGATCATCTCAATAGACATGGAAAAAGCATAACATTTAAAAATTTTTTATTATAAAAATATTTTTAAAAATAGAGATGGAGGTCTTTCTATGTTGCTGGGCTTGAACTCCTGGCCTCAAGCAATCCTCCTGCCTCAGCCTCTCAAAAGCCTGGGATTAGAGGCATGAGCCACCGTGCCTGGCCAGAACAAATATTTGATAAAATTCAATGTACTTTCCAGACAAAAACTTTCAACAAACTAGGCATAGGGGAAAACAGTAAAGGCTATATATGACAAACCCTCAGCTAACATCATACAGAGTGGGGAAAAGTTGAAGGCCATTCCTCTAAGAACTGGAATAAGAAAGGATGCTCACATTCACCACTCTATTGAACATAGTACTAGAAGTCCTATTCAGAGCAATCAGGTAAATACAAACAAACAAACAAATCCAAATTGGAAAGGAGGAAGTCAAATTGTCCCTCTTTGCAGATTACATTTCTTATATTTAGAAAAAGCAAAAGACTCCATCACAAAACTCCTAGAGGTGATAAGCACATTTAGTAAAATTGCAGGATACAAAGTCAACATATAAAAATCAGTAGTGTTTCTATACTCCAACAATGAAATAGCTGAAAAGGAAATCAAGAAGGCAGTCCCACTTATAATAGTACAAAAGATGAAATAAGCCAGATGTGGTGGCTTATGACTGTAATCCCAGTACTTTGGGAGGTTGAGGCAGGAGGATTGCTTGAAGTTGGGAGTTCAAGACCGGCCTTGGCAATAGCAAGAGCCCATCTTTACAAAAAATAAAAAAATTAGCCGGGTGTGGTGGTGTGCACCCATAGTCTCAGCTACTTGGGAGGCTGAGGTGGGAGGATTGCTTGAGCCCAGCAGTTTGAGATTGCAGTGAACTATGATTGTGCCACTGCACTGCAGCCAAAATACCTAGGAATCAGTTTAATCAAGGAGGTAAAGGATCCCTACAAGAAAAACTACAAAACACTGAGGAAAGAAATTGAAGAGGACACAAACAAATGGAAAGTCATCCATGCTCATGGACTGGAAGAATTAATGTACTTAAAATGAATATATTGACCAAAGCAATACACACATTTAATGCAATCTCTGTAAAAATACCAATGTCATTTTTCACAGAAATAGAAAATACAATCCTAAAATTGATACAGAACCAAAAGGGAGCCAAAATAGCCAAAGCAATTCTTAGCACAAAGTACAAAGTTAGAGGCATCACACTACTTGACTTCAAATTATATGTAAAAGATTTTTTATCCTTCACCCCCTCCCACCCATTGCCCTGAATCCCCAAAGCCCATTGTATCATTCTTACGCCTTTGAGTCCTCATAGCTCCCACTTACGAGTGAGAACCCAGGAGTTTGATCATATGATGTTTGGTTTTTCACTCCTAAGTTACTTCACTTAGAATAATGGTCTATAATTTCATCCAGGTTGCTGCAAATGCTACTGTTTCATTCCTTTTTATGGCTATGTAGTATTCCATGGTGTGTGTGTGTGTGTGTGTGTGTGTGTGTGTGTGTGTACTACATTTTCTTATCCACTCATTGATTGATGGGCATTTGGGCTGGTTCCATATTTTTGCAACTGCGAACTGTGCTACTATAAACATGAGTGTGCAAGTATCTTTTTCGTGTAATGACTTCTTTTTCTCTGGGTAAATACTCAGGAGTGAGATTGCTGGATCAAATGGTAGATCTACTTTTAGTTCTTTAAGTAATCCCCACACTGTTTTCCATAGTGGTTGTACTAGTTTCCCACCAACAGTGTAAAAGTGTTCCCTTTTCACCACATCCACGCCAACATCTATTTTTTTACATTTTTTGATTGTGGTCATTCTTGCAGGAGTAAGGTGGTATCACATTGTGGTTTTGATTTGCATTTCCCTGATAATTAGTGATCAACATCACTATTCATCATGGAAATGCAAATCAAAACCACCATGAGATATCATTTTACCCCATTTAGAATGGCTATGATTATTATTATTGTTTTTGAGACAGAGTCTTACTCTGTTGCCCAGGCTGGAGTGCAGCTCCCCCTTGTAAGTGAGAACACGCAGTATTAAGTTTTCTGTTCCTGTGTTTGTTTGCTTAGGATTATGGCCTCCAGCTGTAACCATGTTGCTGCAAAGGACATGATTTTGTTCCTTTTTATGGCTGTGTAGTATTCCTTGGTGTATATATAACTGTGTTTTGTTTATCCAGTCCACCGCTGATGGGCATAGGCTGGTTCTCTATCTTTGCTACAGTGAATATTGGTACAGAGAACCTACGAGTGTATGAAGGACACAGTTCTTATGGCAGAATAGGTGGTGGAGATCTCTAGGCAGGGAGCAAAGGTCAAAGGGCATACCCTCGTAAACTCCATGCCAGTGAAACTTCTCTCCGGTGTTCTCATGCTCCCACAAATTTGCCTGTTGGGATCCTCATCATCTAGGTTTTCAAATAACCAAGGGTAAGGTCCTGTAGAGTGTAATGGTAAGTGTCTGCTCTGATTGCTTGGGTGTCTGTTCTGATTATTTGGTGCCCATGGTATACTGGTTGTCAAATGGCTGGGAATAAAGAAGGAATGAGGCAGAGCCCCTTTTACAGCATTCTGGGGTAGCTAGAAACAGGTGGCCTCTAATCAAAGCCCGAAACGTGGTTTCGTGCTATCAGCATCTTATTGACAACTTCGGGCCTTTTGAAATGTAAACAATTTGAGCAGATTTTAGCTGCAGAGAGCACCAGAGGGGATGCTTCTTTATTCATGATGTTTCCCTCCGTATGGAAGGATATCTGTTGTATAATATTCTTACCCGCCTCTCTTGGAGGGTGAGTGCGTCTTGTGATCAGTGAGTTTCACAGAAGAGATCGGGTTAGTGTAGTTCTGCTCTGCCTTCTTCTTTGCTCCTCGGAAGCATAGGCTCTGCTATGTTCTGCTTCTCTGTAATGTAGATCTTAAAACTGGTCATTCAGTGTGTGTAATTCTGGGGTTCAGTTTTAAGACCGCTCACCCTACAGGTATGAATCATGTCTTGCATTAAAAAGTTTCATCAGTGATGCAGGTAATATTTTGCCCCCTATCTGCCTTGCTTCTACATCTTATCTCTTAATTCGTTCAGAATTTGCATAGGAAAGAGACATGCTGTTTATTGTGGTCCTTAAAGACCTCAGCAGAGAGAAAACAAGAAGGAAGCTGGCAGGGACAATTTGCGTAGCTTGTCTCTTCAGTGGGCCCATGAGCTGGGCTCACACATCTCTAGCAAGCTGATGTCGTTAAGGAATGAGTTGGCTGTAACACAGGGGTGTGATGTGTGATAAAGCCTTGGAGAACTCCGGATTCACAGGAATAATTCCTGATTGAAAGAGCAGGAGAATAGCTTCCTCCAATTCTCCTGCTGAGACTCTCAGGAGAGGCTGCCATGACAATGAGGATGCACTTGGGCTGAATGTTGAAGTGTTCTGACGTGACAGGAGACAGGAGGCTCATCAAGGTCAGAAGAGGGGAGGTTTGTGAAAGTGGAGCCCATCTGAAGATGGGAGAATCTGAGAATTTCTGAAGATCTCCTGTCCCCATGGATCTATTACCGAACCATGGATGGGTTCCAGTTCTCTCTCTGATAGCTCTGCTCTTTTCTTGAGGACACTAGGGAACTCACCGGTTTGGTTTATAACTTGTATTCCTTGATATTTGTCTGTAAAACACAGTGCTTAGTAGTTTGTAGTCTCAGCTGTTTTCATAAATCATTTTCCTTTTGATAAGAAGAGCTTTAGGGAATGGGAGAAGAAACTGATGTTTTTGGACCACCAGAGTATTCTGGGCACTATTTATTCCTTCCTTTTTTAAAATAAACATTTGTTAACCAGTCCTGGTCATTGTTCACCATGAGAAAATACTGTCTTGCCTCTGGAGGACTGGCTTTGAAGGCAGAGTCCCGTAAGTGGGGAGCAGTTGAAAGGTTTTAAGCAGGATGGTGACGTGGTCAGACTCAGATGTAAAAATGAATTAGAGAGAAGCCAGGGAGATACATTAGGCAATGGATTATACCGGCCTTAGCTAGGGTAGTGTTATTTTATTTATTCACGAACAGTTAAGTCCTATTACTAGTACTGGAGACACAACGGTCATTAAGGTAGACAAGATCTCTGCCCTCGCAGAGATTAAGAGTAGCAAGATTAAAGAAGTCTTTAGAAGATGGGTTTATTAGTACTTGCTTGTTGGTTGGATGTGTGGCCCCAAAAAGGATCAGAGCTGATTTCCTGATTCCTAATTTAGGTAAATGGGTGAATAGTGGTGTCATTTCCTCTAACAGGTAACAGGTTTGGGGAAGGATGGGTTGAGTCTGGGAGAGTGTAACACACAAGTTCAGGAGACTGGTGGGTGCAGTGTTCTGAAGCTTAGGAGGGAGTTTCCTACAGGAGATGGAGATGTGAGGGCATGTATTCAGTCATTCAAAATATGTTTATTTTGCATCTACTGTGTGCTGGGCACTGTGTTGGAGGTGAGGATACAATCACAAGAAAAAAACATGGTGCCCACTTTTGCGGAGTTTAGACTTTAGGTGGGGAGACAAACGTGAGTGAAACAATCACATACGTTATTGAAAAACTGCAACCGAGACAGTACCTCTGAAGTAGAGGTGCCCAATGTTATGAGCCTAAAACTGGGGGATTTGGTTCTGGGAGGTCAAGAAGGGTTTCCCTAAGAAGATATTTCCAGAGGAAGGAAGAGTGGGAACAGCGTACACAAAGACCCTGAGGTCTGAGGGTTGCTGGTGAGGAAGAGGAGCTGAATAAAGACCAGCATAGGTACAGGGCAAAGAGAGAGGCGGTGTGGTGTGGCTGAGCCTCGCAAGCAGGAGACAGTATTTTGTAACATTTATTGAGGGCTTACTGTGTGTCAGGCATTGTTTCCAAATACCTTTAACTTCATTTAATCCTTTTTTTTTTTTGAGACGGAGTCTTGCTCTGTTGCCCAGGCTGGACTGCAGTGGTGCGATCTCGGCTCACTGTAGCCTCTGCCTCCCCAGTTCAAGCGATTCTCCTGCCTCACCCTCCTGAGTAGCTGAGACTACTGGCACATGCCACCACACCTGGCTAGTTTTTGTATTTGGTAGAGATGGGGTTTTGCCATGTTGGCCAGGCTGGTCTTGAACTCTTGGCCTCCAGTGATCGGCCCACCTTGGACTCCCAAAGTGCTGGGATTACAGGCATGAGCCATCACACTTAGCCAAGAATCTTCTCAATTTTATTTGTCACTATATCCCCAGTGCCTGGAACACAGCATGGCACATAGTGAGCCTGAGCCACAGTGCCCAGCCCATTTAATCCTCTCAATCACCTTATGGGAGGTACTATCAATATCTCCATGTTGCATAGAGGAAATCAAGGCACAAGGAAGCCAAGTAACTTGCCCACAGACACAGCTAATAAGAGGCAGAGCTGGGGATTGAATTAAGGTGGTCAGGTTCTAGAGCCTAAACTGTTATCCAGTACCCTAGACCATGTTAAAGAATTTTTTTTTTTTGGGCTGGCACAGTGGCTCATGCCTGTAATCCCAGCATTTTGGGAGGCCGAGGTGGGTGGATCACCTGAGGTCAGGAGTTCGAGACCAGCCTGGGCAACATGGCGAAACCCCATCTCTACTAAAAATAAAAAATTAGCCAGGCGTGATGGAGGGCGCTTGTAATCCTAGCTACTCTGGAGGCTGAGGTAGGATAATTGCTTGAACCTGGGAGGCAGAGGTTGCAGTGAGCTGAGATTGTGTCATTGCACTCCAGCCTGGGCAACAGAGTGGAACTCCGTCTCAAAAAAAATTTTTTTTTTTTTTTTAATGGGATACCATTACATAATTTTCACCAGGAAGATGACATGGTCATATTTACTTTTTGACAAGATCACTCTGAATGCAGATGTAAATAAATGATTGGAGGAGGGTCAATGGATGGGCAAGATTGTTGAGAGGATATTGAAGTCATCCAGGTGGGAGTTACAGCTTACACTGGAGTGTGGGTGGTGGACATAGCTAGGGATAAATGAATCTGAGAGATGTTTGGATTTGGTGATGGACTGAAGATGTCAGTGTGAGGAGGACAGCAGAATCAGGTTGGAAGGTCTGAGGTCTCTGATATATACAATAGAACTGGCAGTTGAAGCTAAGAGCAATTAGGCTGTGCCAGGGAGAATGTGAGCTGTGAAATACAAGAGGCCCCAGGACATAATCCCAAGGAAATTAATTTCATATTTACTTCATGCTGCTTCTAGGTTCTAAGCTCTGATTTTTTTTTTTTTTTTCCTATTTGCCTGGGAATTTTGAGGAATTTTGGGCCTGACTCGTGAAGAAGGAGGATAAAGGAGTCTGAGCCCTTATTGGTGATAGGATCCCACCCCCAGCCCACTTACCTGTGGTTCAACAGGGACTATCCACCCATGAGCTTGGTGTTGGAGACCTCTTGGCGGGAATGGTGGCTGTGGGATGTTTCTCTCCTTTTTTCATCTGTTGCTTCTGGCCAGCTTTCTCAGGAGCACTTCTCAGCCAGCTGTAAGTAACAAAGCTTTGAGAGTACTTTTTGCTGGGAAGATTCCTGTCTTAAGATTCAACTGCCTTTAATCCTGACGCTCAGAGTTGAGGAATGTGCCTGTGGGCATGTGCCAGTGGGAATTTTTGACGCAGTCTCTCAGAGGCAGACCCAGAACTGCAAGTTTTATCTTCTCCAAGGAATGGCAGAAAGATCTTGCTGGGTGAGGGCGTCTGGGAACCCCCAAGGAGCAGGGATTCTCCACCAAATACAAGGCTAGATCTTCTTCACTTATAGTGTCCATCCCTTGTGGGCTTCTGTTTTCAGTTTAATGAACCTCAAAAGGCTCTGCAGACCAAGTGGTACACAGGGACACATGTCAACATAATCTCTAGGTCTCACAGAAAGTGATTGAAAATGCTGGTGATGTCAATCATCAATACTTGTGTGTATTTGAACACATAGGTGTGGAGCTCTCAAATGTTATTTGATGTTGATCATGTGAATGTCCCTGGGAAATGTGCTTGGTAGTATTTTTTTGGAGATATCTATGTGTATACACACACACACACATATGATTATACCATAATTGCTTCATTCACTTAACAGTATTGAAAACGCATCCCTCGATCTCAAAAAATATTATTTCCCATCCTCTCCAAATAGCTCTATTTTCTTTGTAAAAGTAACACATGCTAGTTGTAAAAAAAAATTTAAAGAAGACGGAAGAGAACCAAAAAGGAAGTAAAATGTCACCTGAAATCCCACCACCACAGATAATGGGAGTTGATTATTGTTACTTTAGATATAAATCTCTCAGTATGTTCATGACTATAATTTTCCATACACAGATTCATACTATGCAAGCTATTCTGCCCTTTACCTTCTCACTCAGCAAGATGTCATGGATATTTTCCCATATCAATAAATAGTAGCCTACATCATCATGTTTAACGGATGCGTATTATTTTGTTGTTATATGTGTATCATTTACTCAACTGGTCACCGTCGATTGACAATAAGATATTTCCAACTTTTCACTGTTATGGATAACTCTCTGATAGACACCTCCTGAGATGAGGTGTGGGGCCTGGAGTGCAAAGTCCAGTGAGAACATGATGTGGACAGACTGCTTTTCCTAGGTAGATAGGGAGAGACTGTTCTCTCCTTGGAAGCCTGTCACTTTGGGTTTTCACAACCCTAGGGAAAATCACCAGGCAAAGCAAAGGGCTTTGTTAGGCAAATAACTTGTTTGTGTAAAAGCAATTCAGTCCCTACCCTACTGATCTGGGAGGAAGTCTCAACGGAAGAGGGACTGGATCGCCCATGTTTCCTGCAGGTAAGAGGTATTCACCCGAGACCTGCGGAATCTCACCTGGAGAGGTAAAGCAGTGCTGTGTCCTCTGACCTTCTCCACTGCATTCCAACCTGTACAAGTTGTCCGGTTCCTAAAAAACTTGCCCCCTTCATTGTGTCAATTTCCTTCTCTTGAACATGCAACAACCTTTCAGCCTTTTTGTGGTAGAGTTTATGATGATGCCTAAGAGTCAGTGTTCCTGCCTGCAGTTATTGGATAAGAAGGGTTATACATTGTCTTTCTTCATTTAAATTAAGCTTGACCGCATGATTGGGTTTGGCTCAGGAAATATGAACGGAAGTAATTTGTGCCACTTCTGAGTATTGAAGCCTTAGGAGCCAACCTCTTGATCACCACTTCTCTTCTTTCCCATCTGCGTTGACACCAGCGAAGTCCAAGGCATAGGGGCTTCCCTTGCATACTTTTGAGTCTTGGAGTGAAAAGCAGAAGGTTCATCACTGACTTATGGATGGACATGAACATGAGAAAGAAATAAACTTTTTTGCTACTGCAAGGCAATGAGATGTGGGTGTTGTTTGTTAATACAGCAGCCTCCGTTGCCTGAAGTATTCTTCAAGGACAAGCTTCTTTTTTTAGTTATGACCCCACCTCTATCTTGATTATCAGATTGTCTATGCCTCTCAGATAGAGTCCTTCCTGTCTCCCCTGTGGAGCAGCTTCCTTGCACTTACTGAGCCTGCATCTAGCTAATTGACCTAAGGCAGTCATTTTGTTTTTAAACATGAAAAGGTTCTAGTTGTTAGTGGCAGGTCCTATACGAATCCATTCCTGCAAATCCAACTGATAGTTGTTATGTTGCCATGAAAGTCTTGGATCACAATCTTCCCAGCTTACAAGTTCTTCCAAACAAACTTAATTGTTAGTAAGCAAGCCTATGCAGTCAACACACCTGTCTGTAATTGGGGGGTAGTTATTTTCTTTGCCCTTGGGTATGCTGGCCAGAACATCTTTCATGAAAAGCTCACTTGGAAGTGAAATGTTGATGTTTTACCATCAACATTTTACTGGCAGGATCCTCTAGGAAATAGGAAGATGCAGAACCAAAGGGCAGTGCATTCTGATTACTTTGTGGTAGATAAGAAGGACAATAGTCTGCTATGAGCTTTGAGAGCTTGCCTGTGTATGGCATTGTGATCATTCTATTCTGAGTAGTGTGGGTCCATGACCTTAGATGACAGGCTCTTGAAGGAAAAAGGAAAACCCATGTAAAGGCTATATCAGCAGCCAAATGGATGTCCTTTATTGTCTTTGCGTTTTTTTTGAGACAGAGTCTCTCTCTGTCACCCAGGCTGGAGTGCAGTGGCGTGATCTCGGCTCCACCTCCTGGGTTCAAGTGATTTTCCTGTCTCAGCCTCCTGAATAGCTGGGACTACAGGTGCACGCCACCACACCTGGCTAATTTTTGGATTTTCAGTGGAGACGGAGTTTCACCATATTGGTTAGGCTGGTCTCGAACTCCTGACCTCAGGTGATCCACCTGCCTCGGTCTCCCAAAGTGCTGGGATTACAGGTATGAGCCTCTGCGCATGGCCTCTTTGCATCCTTTTTGATAAGGGATAGATTTGTATTGGTGGGGCGAAGTCAAATAATCCAGTGAGCTGGACTCAGAGTAACTCTTGAGGAACATTGAGCTCAAAATGTCTGGGAGTGGGAAAAGAGGCCCAGAGAGGGGAAGGTGCTTGCTAAACGTTATATACAGCCAGTGAAATCTGGGGCTGGAGACCTGGTCTTGACTCAATTAAAAAAAAAAACCTAAAATTTCTTTATTACCATAGTACTTTATTACTGTTCTCAGTTCTACAGATGTTTTGGATCCTTTTTGGAGGATACTGACCGTCTTAGTCCATTTTTGCATTGCTATAACAGAATATCAACCTTGGGACATTTATAAAGGAAAGAAATTTACTTTTCACATTTCTGGAGGTTGGGAAGTCCAAGGTCCAGACGACCACATCAAGTGAGGACCTTCTTCCTGAGTCATGTCATGTGGTGAGAAAGAGCAGGAGGGAGAGCGAGAGATCAAACTCATGGCCTCTAACCCTTTTATAGTTGGCATTAATTCATTCATGAGGGTAGCACATAAACACCTTCCATTAGTCCCCTCCTCCCAACATTGTTGCATTGTGGATTCAATTTCCAACATATGCTTTTTTGGGGACATATTCAGACCATAGCCCTGATTATTCCTGAACCATTCGGGGCATGGATGGGTTCTCTATCTGTGACAGTGAACTCTTCTCCAGCTGAAATGATTTCCCTGTTGCTCACTCTGTGGGACAGAGTGGTAGAAATATTCAGGATTATAACCAGGCAGAGTGTCACTGGTGAGAGGAAGAGAAGTTTATTTCCATAGGAACAGTATAGTGGGTTTTAGAAATGATAAGATGAACTTGAGAATTGAGGTCATCTATGTTCACATACCTTAACTATTGGGACTGAGAACTGAGACTTACTGTGGCGATATGACTTAACTAATTTTACAGGAAATTAAGGCCTAGGAAGATATGGCTGTAAACCAATAAATAACTTCACTGTTTGCTTTTATCTGAACAATTTATCCAACCAAACAGTTTACTCCTCTGGGCCAACAGCTCTCCTATCAGGACAATAGATTACTCATCTGGACAAACAATTTGCTCAACAAACAATGGTTTTTTACTAATATTTGCTTCCAGGCGCTTCCCTTCCTGTGCCTGTCAATCCTAAACTATAATGTCACAAACTTTGTCCAATCCTGTTTCCTACCTTGAAAGAGTGACCTTATGTCACTTGAGTCAAGACCCCCAAGTCCTATAAATATAGGGCTTCTGCCTTTTGAGACACTACTGGGATTTCAACCAGGTGGTGTTTTTTCTTTCTACGGTAGGTCTAATCAATGTAGCTTTTGCTGGTCAATAGGTTTTCTGGTGGTGTTTTGAAGAGCTACCAGCTGTCAATCTACTCTTTCCCCAGGGTTACTTGAGGGCGTTTTGCATCCCGTTTTTTTTTTTGTTTTTATTGTTTTTTTCCTGAGGGCATTTTGTTTCATATTTGGGCCATCTTTATTTCTCTAATGGTGATGATTAGAGTTGCCTCTATGAATGGAGTTTAGCTCATGAGTATGTAGGTTCACTGATACCTCCCAAGAGGGTTCATATAGTATGTCAATGTCAGTCTGAAAGGCATCCTACACAGATCAGTTTTTCTAACTTCCTCATTTTGCACAAGGAAAAATTGAGGTTCTGGGACAATAAATCCCTTTCTGATTTTTGGGACAATGTTCAAGTTGGACACGTCAAGCAACATCACTTCTTCTGCTAGCCCCTAATTTTTTTTTTTTTCTTTTTTTTGAGACAGGGTCTTGCCCTGTTACCCATGCTGGAGTGCAGTGGTCTAAACTTGGCTCACTGCAGACTCCATCTCCCCAGGCTCAAGTGATCCTCCCACCTCTTCTTTTTTTTTCTTTTTTTTTTGAGACAGGGTCTCATACTGTTACCCTGGGTGGAGTGCAATGGCACGATCTCTGCTCACTGCAACCTGCACCTCCTGGGTTCAAGCGATTCTCCCACCTCAGTCTCCCAAGTAGCTGGAACTACAGGGACCCAACACCACACCCAGCTAATTTTTGTATTGTTTGGTAGAGGCCGGGTTTTACCAGGCTGGTCTCGAACTCCTCACCTCAAGTGATCTGCCTGCCTTGGCCTCCCAAAGTGCTGCTATTACAGGCATGAACCACTGTGCCCGGCATGATCCTACCACGTCTACCTCCAGGACAGCTGGGACCACAAGTGTGTGCCAGTGTGTCTGGCTAAATTTTTTTTTTTTTGTATTGTTTTGTAGAGATAGGGTTTTGCTATGTTGCCCAGGCTGGTCTGGAATTCTTCGCCTCGAGCTATTCGTTCGCCTCTGCCTCCAAAGTACTGAAATTACAGACAGGAGCCACAGCTCCTAGCCCTAGTTCCGAATTTTTAATTCAATCAATAAATCACCAATTGCCCACTCTTGAAACCTTGTTTAAAGAAATGGCCTCATTATTCGTTGTGACTCACAAAGAAAATGCCTTGCTGGCATTAAGGACTCAGGAAGGAGCTGGAAAGGAGGTAACTGGTTTAGGGAATTGAGGCTCTTCGGTGGCCAGGGTGCTAGGGCCAAAGCAGTAGCACTGGGGGCCCTCCTTTCATTTTCTAATTCTTTTTGTTTCTTCTAGCCCATTCTTTTTTTCCTGTTCCAAGTGGCTCTTCAGGTGCTGTGTAGAAAGTGAAAAGTACTGGTGGGAGTCAGGACTCACGGGGATTCATAGAAAGCTGGGCCCCGGTGGAAAATATGGGAGCAGCACTTTGGTTTTTTTTTTGAAGACAATAGAAATGTTGACTTGTTATAGAATTTTCTGTGAAACCTCAAGAGGTTTTAGGCACTATAGTAAAGCATGGACTTTGAAATCAGCTGGACCTGGCTACCAGTTATGAACTGTATATCACAGTCCAGTTAATTTCTTGGACTCTCAGTTTCCTTATATGTGAAATAGATGTAACCTACTCATAGAATTATTGTGAGAGTTAAATGAAATGGTATGTATGATGTGCTTCACCGAATTCCTGGCATATAACACATGCTTATTAAATATTAGCTATTCATTATCGTTATTGAGAAAGCACATTTTTCAGGAAGGAATAGTGTTTGTTTGAGGCCCTGACCTTACAGAATAAAAACAACTGCTATCCTTTTTATCATCTGTTGCCTGGAAGCCTAAAATTCAAAAAGGAAGAAGTGAAACATATATATATATATATACACACACATACACACACACACACACACACACACACACACACACACACACTTGCTACCCTCTGTTTAAGTATAGTACTGAGCACAGTGCTCATCTCAGGGGCAGATACAATGAAGGATGAGGTTTGATTCCTGCCACAGGGAGTCTGCAGTTTAGCTGGAGAGGTGAGATACACAGCCAGATAACAGCGGTGAGCAGAATCTTGTAGGGTTGTAACTCTGCAGGAATAATTCAGCACTGTCCCAGTGACAAATGGGCTTCTGTCTGTGTGTTGTTCCTGGGAGTGGAGAACTCATAAAAAAACAGGGACAGGTGAAGGAGCAGGTATTGGAATAATAGTAGGTTTCATTTTAGCTTCAGAAGTGCTGCCTTTGGCCACTGCCTCTACTGATGCACAGGAGAGGTCAGTGTAGTCACCAGGTTATGAGAGGAATCTTCAAAAGATGCTTAACTCCAAGTAAACTGCGCAAAAGCAGGAGCCTTGAGGGATCTGAAAATACCTCTTTATCCTCAGTCTGGCTCCTCATGACCTCCAATGGCCTCAAGGGCAAGGAATCCAGTATTTGTGCTGCTCCTCAAAGCACTGTCTCTTGTCCTGACTTCATGCCTGACCCTGAGTTCACTTGTGATACTGCTTTTCTTGTCCTGACTTGGATTTTTAAGTCTTACCCCTCCTCTCCTGATATTTGGCTCTTGGCTTGTCCTTGGTTGAGAGTCACCACTCTGCTCTCTGAAATCTGATCAATTGTCCTGGTGCTTCCCTGCTGCAGGACTAGAGTTTATCCCATCATCTTCAGACTATGAGAACTTGACGGAGCATATATGGCATACATGGTGTCATAGAAGAGGGAGATGATGGTAAGATGAAAGGCATAGGTGGAGAGAGCTTTGCTTTTGGCTTTCCAGGAATGCATACTTCACAAGATGACCAGGGTGACAGTGATGGTAAAGAAGGTAAGCAGGACAAAGCAGGAGAATGACCTCAGCCTTGGTAATTTCAGCATGGGCCAGCAGGAGCATGGGGAAGAGGAAGGAGGTCACAGGAGCAGTGGTTCATGACACTGGGGCCATAGAAGGGCAAAATGAAGGTGTCTTTCTGTGTGACCACATCACTGATGCTGGCAGCCAATGGCCTTTTAATGGCCTAGGATGAATAATGCTAGGGGAAGTGAGGAAACTGATAGCGAGTGAGCATCAGCTACAAACCATGCTATATGCTAGGCTTTTTACAATACAAGTGTTTAATCTTCATACAACTTTCTTGTTTACAAATTTTGCCAGGTTTAGACATCAGTCTAAAACCAGATTTAGATGTCAGTACTGTCTAATCACATAACCCATGTAATTTCTGTTTCTGTATCTATATTTTTCTGTCCCATCATTTCTGATTTCATGGTGAAAGAGAAATAAGGAATGTTGGGTGCATGGATGAGTAGCCTGGGTATCTAGTAGACCCTGTTATCCTTGTTGTCACAAGGTTTGCGGCTTCACTAAACATTGTCTACTTGATAGAAATAATACGGGAGATAAAATAATATAATGACTCAGGTTAGAGAAATTATTCAGCGTAAGGATGACTATTAACAGCTAATATGTGCTGGGCACTAATTAAAGACCTGAGATTGTTCTCAGCACTTAATAGATGTTAAATCTCATTTAATTCTCAGAAACTCCCTTATGAGATAATTAATATTAACATACTCATTTTCTTGGACAAAGGGACGAAGGTCATACAGCTTTATGTAACAGAGCTAGGATCCAGTCTTAGGTCTGGCTATCTCCAAATTCCATGTTCTGAACCTCAAGGATATACTGTCTCCCTAAGGAGGAAAAAACAGTGAGACTGGACAAGACTGCCCAGACACAAACACCAAGCTCAATGGAGCCATCACAGGGACCCTATAAGGCTTTGGGTCTAAATTCAAGATGATCCATTAGGAGTTATTTCAATTGTCTCTTGTTATGTAAAACACTGCCCTAGAACATAGTGCCTTTTTTATTTATATAAATTTATGGGGTATAAATGCAATTTGTTGCATGCATAGATTGTGTAGTGGTTGAGGACTTTTAGGATGTCTGTCACCTGAATAACACACATTGTACCCAATTAGTGATTTCATAGTGTCTTAAAACTACAAGACTTGTTATTTCTCATAATTCTGAGGGTTAGAAATTTGATCAGCGTTTGGATTGGTGGTTCTTCTGTTCCACAGAGTATAGATAGGGTCACCCACTCAGCTGTGTGTAGCTGGTGGCTGGACTGTCCTGGAAGGCTAATGAGGTCTTACTCAATGACTGACCTTTGTGTTTCTCCATGCAGCCTGTCCATGTGGCTAATTAGGCTCACTCCCAGTATGGTTGTCTCAGGGTAGACTTTCATGGTGGAAGAAGTGGAAGCTGATGGTTGTCTTTAAGGCTGGACCTTGGAACTAGCACATTGTCATTTCTGCTATATTCTCTTGGTGAAAGCAAGTCACAAGTGGAGTTGCCAGATAAAATACACAAGGCCTAGTTAAATCTCAATTTTGGATAAAAAATGAATAATTTTTGGCGTGCATATCTTATGCAATATTTGGACCATACTTACACCAAAAAATTATGTGTTGATTATCTAAAATTCAAATATAACTGGACCTTCCGTAAATTCATTTACTAAATCTAACCACCCTAGTCATATGACTAGTCCATACCTAAGGGGAGGAAAACAGATTCCCCCACTTGATGGCAGGAGCAGCATGTGCATTCAGAGAGGGAAAGACTTAATGGCAGCCATCCTTGGAGACTGTACGTTAGGGGGTGTATGAAAGAATTCCTAAATCTTGGAGACAATATAGCACAGCAGTTAAGCCTGGGCGCTCCAGAGTCTGGCTTTCCATCCTGGCTCTGCCACTTGATAATTATGTCATCTCAGGCAAGTTATGTCATGCTTCTGTGACTTAGTTCATTCATCTTAAAAGTGGGGATGTGAATGGCTTGTGCCTCATGGAGAGGGTCTGGCTAATGTTCCAGTCCTATCTAGCCAGAGAGCAAAGGACTAAAGGGCCCCGTGCTTCCAACTGTCGGCATTGCTCAGAGGATCACACCTAAGATGAACCCTATTTCTAATCATGTCTTTGTATTGGCAGAATTGTACCTTGGCACTTTCCTCAGTCTTAGCGTGGAAACAAGCTAACACACATGTTTGACATGGCTACATTGGGAAATCCACCCACGTATCAGAATAGTAACTCAGGTGTATTAGTCTCCCAAGGTTTTAATCATGCTGGGACCTGTGATCTGAGATTAATGTAGCACAGAGGACAGGGCCTCAGGAAGAAACAAAGGAAAAATGCAGAGTTTGCGTGAAGCCAATACTGGGTTGAAGAAGCTGAGGCTGAGAAATCCAGGCTTTTGGAATAGTGCTAGCATGATCCTTCTAGCCTGTGCTTGTTGTAAAATGAAGATCTCTTCAGATTCCTTGAATTATGGGAACAAATTGAACAGAGATTTCTGCTCTGGTGAGAGCATGAAGCAGCAGCTAACGTCATCCCTTTTGCCTTTTTCACATTCATGAGCAGCTCTCAGCCCCATGGCTAAGAAGTGATCTGTGAGCTGGCATGTACCAGAGATCACTGATGTCTTGGAAATTGACAGTGTTTAGTAATGTGTGAATTAGATTTAACCATGGGATGTGACGATCACACTGGGTGAAAATGTCTGCTTGATGGAAAGAGATGTTGGGAGCTTGAGAATGGCTTCTCCAAGGAGCTCTGCTGTGAGGGCTGCCAGAGTGAGGCTGCACATTTGGACAGAATATCTGAGCACAACTCTGGTGAACTAGAGACGTCAGAAGAGGAAGAGTCATGAAGGCAGAGATGCCAGAGTGAGAATCCCTGAGAAAATGTGGAAAGATCTCCATCTGCCCATAGACCCTAGTCTTTCTCTGGTCTTCTTGCTTGCTTTAGTCTTTCTAGGGCACCATTTGAGAGCCCCTAGCCTTGCTCACAGAATTTGTTTGCTGATGCTTTTTGTGTACGTAGAGTAATTAGAGTCATTTTTACAAAGAATTGTAGTTCCAAGCTTAAAAGCACAAGTGAGTAGAATAGCAAACTATGCTGTTGGAAACAAAAATAACACTGTAGGGAAGCCACACAGCTCAGACCCAAAGGTTGGATCTCAGAAGTATTGTTCATCTGGCAGCACATCACAGATCTGCAGGCATAGAGCTTTCTTGTAATAACAGCTCTGGAGCGCTGGCGTTGAAACCCTGGCCTTTTAGAATGACAGCAAACGTCATACTCTATAAGCACCTGGGAGTAGAAAAATGGTACTGTGAGCGTGGCTGGTGCCCCCTCCCTGGAGTCAATCCATCTTTGTGGAGCGTATCCACACACTGCCTGTGGGTTGGGCTTGCTGTTCATCTCTCCCAGCCTCTTGGGGGTGGTGGCCTGTTTCTCTGAGGTCCTGGAGAGGGTGGGAATGAACTGGATTATGACACTCCTGGGAGGGGGACCGAAGTTCAGTACTCTGACCTGTGGAGGAGGCAGGGTGACCACTTCCTGGCAGTGTCCAGGAATCTTCTAGAAGGTGTCATTCCCTCCCTATGATACTAATGGCCTCGGACCAGCTTCAACTGGAGATGTGTTCAGGCTGCCTTGGGATGCTTTCTCCAAGGGAAGGCCCCAAGCTCACCTTTATTTGGCTCCTTCCATCCTGTGCTGCTTAGTTCCCATGAGTCAGCAGGGGTTGGCATATGTGTGGTTACTCCAGGGACAACACTGGGAGTTGATGACTGGTGGTCCCGAGTTGTCTCTGGAGGTAACGCCCGAAGAGGCATTCCACTTGGTGAGTGACAGCTGTCAGCCACTGGAGAGCTTGAGTTCTCCACTAAAGATCCCAATGCCAGGGCTGACTCCTCTCACCCCAAAGGCCTCTAGGATTGGGTTAAATGAATTTGAGCCCCTTGAGAATGAGATTAATATCCAGGGATCCAAAGCAATGTTCCCCCCTTTCTATCCATAAACAAGCAATTTTAGAGATCATGTCTCTATCCCACATAGGGAAGATCTGAGATCTGGGATGGTTCACTAATTTTTCTCCGTAGATAGAGTCAGCAGTCATCGGTAACAATAAGCATGCATTTGATACTGACCGTTTGTCAGCACGGTTGGTCTGTTGTAGCCCAGTGCTTTGGTGGTCAGTCCAGGACCACAAACTGGTCTCTCATCTGCAGCTGGATCTGCCCCTGCTTCCTCCGCGCAGCCCTACTTTCACCTGATGGAAATTTCCCAATCTTCAGGTACTGGGTGGGCTCTAGGGGATCTAAGACATAGTGTACATGCAACTTTAATTCAAATGGTCTTGAGAGCATTACCACTTGACTTAATCTCCCATCTGCTGACTCTTACAAGGTTCTGTGGAAGATGGTTTTAGGTGAGGGGAGACAGGTGGAAAGGACTGGCCCCATATGGAGATGGGGTGTGTGTGGGGCCAAAGGAGTTGGACGTCTTCTCTGTCTCAGCAAACTTAACTGCTCCCGCACTCATCCCTCTGCTTTGTCTATCCTCCATTCTTTTTAGCCACTCACTAGTCTATGTCTGGGAATTCTGTTGACTGCTTAGTCTATGACTGGGTTGCCTAGGGCCATGGGGTGGTGTATGAATAGGGATGGGTGAGGTTAGGAAGCAAAGCCTGCATTTACCAGGGTGATGAAGGAGGGGTTTGCAAACTCTTCTCTTCCTTGGTCCTTTGTGTCTCTTTGGCCCTAAGGGAATTTATTATTCAAAGGGAAAATATCTGCTAAGCAAATGGCTCGTTTTCATGACGAGATTTCAATCTGTCAACTCCTGAGTCTGGGACAGAGTGTTAGGGTGGTGATGGTGATGATAGGGGACTGCTCGGAGCCCACTATATATTTAGTATGTTAAGAAAAACTAGCTCAAATCTATAAATAAGGCCAGGAGGTAATTCCAGTGTCATTCTGAAGCACTGATCAACAGATTCGCCCATAGATTACTTAATTTTCTAAGAAAACGTTTCATCTTGACATCTATGAGCAATGAAGCAGTATGACTCTGTAAAATTACACATGAAGGCAGAGGTTTTGCCCCATAAAGATGCAATTGCTTCTTTGTCTTCTTCACGGAGCTCAAGCCCAGCTGTGCTGGTTCAACCCAACCTGCGGAAATCTCCCTTTTTTCCTCCCCTTCAGGACCCTTGATGGTAAAAATTTTATTTCCCACTTCCCCTTTATACCAACCACATTCCTAGCCCCGTGCTTTCTCTTCTCACCAGGTGGTTCATAAGCTAAAGTAATTCAGTGAATTCAGGAACTCGGAGTCAGAGGGAACTAGGTACAACACAAGCCATCTACATCCTACCCACCGCTACTTCAGGCTCCAGACAGGTTGTCAGGGATGTGGGGATTCTGCTACACACAACATGGAATTCAAGCCCATTTTATTTGAGTCTCAAAAAGATATTGAACCTCGGTTGACATTTGAGTTTCATAATAAATCCCACCTCCTTCCTTTTAAATTAGTAAGATTGATTTCTGTTATAATAGAAGAGGGTTTTGTTTAAAGACATAAAGGTAATTTGGTTTGGATTCAACAGAGGTTTGCAGGCTTTCAGCTTTTTTATTTTGTATAAATTGGCCATTTATGTAAAATTACAGCTCATTACTGTGTAGGTAATAGTGATGAAAAGCTGCTCTTGGGGTGGGGGTTGGGGGTTTCATTCTTTCTCACAACATTAAATGATTACAGTCTCCTTCCTGTGGTCAAACACCATGCCACATCCAACGTTCTGTATTCAGAAGGGTAATATTCCCTATAGAACCTTTTAGGGGAGTTTACTCTGGTTGAAATATGTCATTTTCACTGTTTGGCATTCAATGATTATTTCTGTATTTGGAGCTCTCAAGACAGGAGGAAGAGAGAATCTAGCTCGCTCTTCTGAGTAGGAGGAGGTCTGATTTCCACCTCGCAGGACTCTGTCAGCTGGAAGTATGGATGCAGGGTATCAGTGGATGTAGAATAACTGTGCTGCCAGCCAGGTGGATGCTTCTGTCTAGGACTTGAACTTGAGGGAATGATGAAAAGGTTCAGATCAGTTAGAGGTGATGTGCAGTTGGATGCAATAGAGGGTGCAGTGGAGGCTAGGGTAGGTAGTGTTGTCCAGTGATGAATGTTCTGAGACAGCAGTGTGAGCTGCCGCAGTGGAGGAGATCCGGAGGTGATGTTCCCAGTGGTGGCAGCCTACACAGATCACTTCTGTGGTATTTCATAAGCTACCAGATACCTTTATAACATATTCTTTTTCTCCTTAGGTTAAGAACCCTAACTTATACAGTGGGCTTGACATCTTTTTTTTTTTTTTTTTTTTTAAGGTGAGTTAGGGTCTCACTATGTTGCCCAGGCTGGTCTCAAACTCCTGGGCTCAAGTGATTTTCCCACCTCGCCCTCCCAAAGTTCTGGTATTACAGGAAACAGCCACAGCATCCAGACGACCTTGACATCTTTACTTCTCAGGCCTTAGACCAGGAGGTTCAGCATGGGGATCACAATGGTGAAGAGGATTTTGTTATAGGCTGAGGCACTTTCAGGGTTGGGTGGAATGTATACAAGGAACACAAACCCATAAAACAGGCAGAGAGCAGTGAGGTGGGAGGCATAGGTGGAGAAAGCTTTGCACTGGGCATCCGGGGACCTCATCACACTGATTAACCAGGATGTAAATGTAAGAGACCAAGATGACTGAGACGGTAGGGACAGTGATCAAAGCAGAAGTGACAGACAGGATCATGTTGGCCACAGTGGTATCTGAGCAGGCCAGTTGCAGCATGGGGGTGGGGAACGTCACAGAACATAGAAATGATCAACGATGCTAGGCCACAGTAGGGTGAGATGAACGCATCCTGTCTATAGCTGTAATGAGCACCCCCACAGCAGAGGTGACCACCAGCAGCTGGGCACACAGGCCCTTTGGACATGATGATATGCTGGGGAAAGGGTGGCAAATGGCCACAACTCGGTCATAGGCCACAATGGCCAGCAGCAGACATTCCCCTGTGCCATGGAAGGTCATGAGGGCCATCTGGACTACACCGCCTGCAAAGGAGATGGATGGTTAGTGGTGAGAAAGTGGATCAGCAGCCTGGAGGTGCACACGGAGGAACTGCTGATGTCTAGGAAGGAGAACACACTCAGGAGGAAGCACATGGGGGGAGCGGAGGGCAGAGCAGGTGCAGATCAGATCTGTCATGCCCAGGTTGCCCACCAGAGTCATGGAGCCAGGTCAGCAGGAGGACAGCAAAGAAGAGTGAGGAATGTTTTTTTTTTTTTTTTAAACAGTGTTTCTCTCTCATTGACCAGGCTCTGGCGTGCAGTGGCACGCTCTCGCTTCACTACAACCTTCGCTACCAGGCTCAAGCTATCCTCCTGCCTCAGCCTCCTGAGTAGCTGGGATTACAGGTGCACACTACCATGCCCGGCTAATTTTTGTATTGTTTTAGTAGAGACGAGGTTTTGCCATGTTGGCCAGACTGGTCTTGAACTCCTGACCTCAAATTAGCTGCTCACCTTGACCTCCCAAAGTACTGGGATTACAGGCGTAAGCCACCGCACCCAGCCGAGAAGTGATTTTTAATCTGTGTAGTTGAGGCCCAGCAGCGTGAATCTCAAAACTGTGGTGTGATTCTGCACCAAGGTCAAACTTCTGGTGGTTTTTTATGTGACAATGAATAAGAGGAAGTGAAACAAGAATACTAACATCCTCATCAAAAAGGTAACTTTTACTGTCTTCTACAACTGAAAAGCTGCATTTATGCCCGTGTGGTGAACTGCTCCCCAAATCCCACATCAATCCCATCATGTCACACTCATGCTTATGTGTTAAGGGTGCTCTGCCTTCCTTCGGATAATGTCTACGTTAGTATTGTTTCCCGTAAAATAGAATAAATGCCTCAAACTCCTGGGCTCAAGTGATCCTTTTGCCTCAGACTTGCAAGAAGCTGAGACTGCTGGTACATGCCCCTGTGCTCAGTTCACCACTGTAACAATTTTTTTTTTTTTTTTTGGGACAAAGACTTGCTTTGTCACCCAGGCTGGAGTGCAATGCTGCAATCTCAACTCACTGCAACCACCACCTCCCAGGTTTAAGCAATTCTCCTGCCTCAGCCTCCCAAGTAGCTGGAATCACAGGCGCCTGCCACCATGCCTGGCTAATTTTTTTTTGTATTTTTAGTAGAGATGGGGTTTCACCATGTTGGTCAGGCCGGTCTCAGACTCCTGACATCAGGTAATCCTCCTGCCTCAGCCTCCCAAAGTCCTGGGATTACAGGCATGAGCCACCGCATCTGGCCAACAACTTTTTTAAATTTAAATTTTTAAATTTCAATAGCTTTAGAAGTACAAGTGGTTTTTGGTTACACAGATAGATTGAATCTAGGATCCATTGTAACTGTTTTATATTTATTTATTTATTATACTTTAAATTCTGGGATATGCGGGCAGAATGTGCAGATTTGTTACAGAGGTATACATGTGCCATGGTGGTTTGCTGCACCCATCAACCTGTCATCTACATTAGCTATTTCTCCTAATGCTATTCCTCCCCTAGCCCCTCACCCACTGACAGGCCCCATGTGTGATATTCCCCTCCCTGTGTCCATGTGTTCTCATTGTTCAACTCCTACCTATGAGTGAGAACATGTGGTGTTTGGTTTTCTATTCCTGTGTTAGTTTGCTGAGAATGATGGTTTCCAGCTTCATCCATGTCCCTGCAATGGACATGAATTCATCCTTTTTTATGGTTGCATAGTATTCCATGGTGTATGTGTGCCATGTTTTCTTTATCCAGTGTATCATTGATAGGCATTTGGGTTGGTTCCAAGTCTTTGCTATTGTGAATAGTGCTGCAATAAACATACTTGTGCATGTGTCTTTATAGGAGAATGATTTATAATTCTTTGGGTATATACTCAGTAGTGGCATTGCTGGGTCAAATGGTATTTCTGGTTCTTGATCCTTGAGGAATCGCCACACTGTCTTCCACAATGGTTGAACTAATTTACACTCCCACCAATAGTGTAAAAACATTCCTATTTCTCCATATCCTCCCCAGCATCTGTTGTTTCCTGAGTTTCTAATGATTGCCATTCTAGCTGGCATGAGATGATATCTCACTGTGGTTTTGATTTGCATTTCTCTAATGACCAGTGATGATGAGCTTTTTTTCATATGTTTGTTGGCCATATAAATGTCTTCTTTTGAGAAGGATCTGTTCATATCCTTCACTCATTTTTGGTGGGGTTGTTTGTATTTTTCTTGCAAATTTAAGTTCCCTGTAGATTCTGGATATTAGCCCTTTGTCAGATGGATAGATTGCAAAAATTTTCTCCCATTTTGTAGGTTGCCTTTTCACTCTGATGATAGTTTCTTTTGGTATGCAGAAGCTCTTTAGTTTAATTAGATCCCATTTGTCAATTATGTCTTTTGTTGCCATTGCTTTTGGTGTTTCAGTCATGAAGTCTTTGCCCATGCCTCTGTCCTGAATGGTATTGCCTAAGTTTTCTTCTAGGGTTTTTATGGTTTTAGGTCTTATGTTTAAATCTTTAACCCACTTGAGTTAATTTTTGCATAAAGTATAAGGAAGGGGTCCAGTTTCAGTTTTCTGCATATGGCTAGCCAGTTTTCCCAACACCATTTATTAAATAGGGAACCTTTCCCCATTGCTTGTTTTTATCAGGTTTGTCAAAGATCAGATGGTTATAGATGTGTGGCATTATTTCTGAGGCCTCTGTTCTGTTCCATTAGTCTATATATCTGTTTTGGTACCAGTACCATGCTGTTTTGGTTATTGTAGCCTTGTAGTATAGTTTGAAGTCAGGTAGCGTGATGCCTCCAACTTTTTGGTTAGGATTGCCTTGGCTATACGGGCTCTTTTTTGGTTCCATATGAAATTTAAAGTAGTTTAATCTTTCTAATTCTGTGAAGAAAGTCAGTGGTTGCTTGATGGGGATAGCATCGAATCTATAAATTACCTTGGGCAGTATGGCCATTTTCACAATATTGATTCTTCCTATTTGTGAGCATGGAATGTTTTTCCATTTGTTGTGTCTTCTCTTATTTCCTTGAGCAGTGGTTTGTAGTTCTCCTTGAAGAGGTCCTTCACATCCCTTGTAAATTGTATTCCTAGATATTTTATTCCCTTTGTAGCAATTGTGAATGGGAGTTCACTCATGATTTGGCTCTCTGTTTGTCTATTATTGGTATATAGGAAGCTTGTGATTTTACCCATTGATTTTGTATCATGAAACTTTGCTGAAGTTGCTTATCAGCTTAAGGAGAATTTGGCTGAGATGATGGGGTTTTCTAAATATACAATCATGTCATCTGCAAACAGACAATTTGACTTCCTTTTTGAATACCCTTTATTTCTTTCTCTTGCCTGATTGCCCTGGCCAGAACTTCCAATACTGTGTTGAATAGGAGTGGTGAGAGAAGGCATCTTTGTCTTGTGCCAGTTTCTAGCTTTTACCCATTTAGTATGATATTGGCTGTGGGTTTGTCCTAAATAGCTCTTGTTATTTTGAGATACATCCCATCAATACCTAGTTTATTGAGAGATTTTAGTATAAAAGAGTGTTGAATTTTATCCAAGGCCTTTTCTGCATCTATTGAGATAATCATGTGGTTTTTGTCATTGGTTCTGTTTATGTGATGGATTATGTTTATTGATTTGCATATGTTGAACCAGCCTTGCATCCCAGGTATGAAGCCGACTTGATCGTGGAGGATAAGCTTTTTGATGTGCTGGATTTGGTTTGCCAGTATTTGATTGAGGATTTTCATATAGCTATTCTTCAGGGATATTGGCCTGAAATTTTCTTTTTTTTTTTTGTATCTCTGCCAGGTTTTGGTATCAGGATGATGCTGGCTTCATAAAATGAGTTAGGGAGGAGTCCCTCTTTTTCTGTTGTTTGGAATAGTTTCAGAAGGAATGGTACCTGCCCTTTTTGTACCTCTGGTAGAATTTGGCTGTGAATCCATCTGGTCTTGGGCTTTTTTTGGTTGGTAGGCTATTAATTACTGCCTCAATTTTAGAACTTGTTATTGTTCTATTCAGAGATTTGACTTCTTCCTGCGTTAGTCTTGGGAGGGTGTATGTGTCCAGGAATTTATCCATTTCTTCTAGATTTTATAGTTTATTTGCATAAAGGTGGTTATGGTATTCTGTGATGGTAGTTTGTATTTCTGTGGGATCAGTGGTGATATCCCCTTTATCATTTTTTATTGTGTCTATTGGATTCTTCTCTCTTTTCTTCTTTATTAGTCTGGCTAGTGGTCTATCTATTTTGTTAATCTTTTCAAAAAACCAGCTCCTGGATTCACTGATTTTTTGAAGGGTTTTTCTTGTATCTATCTCCTTCAGTTCTGCTCTGATCTTAGTTATTTCTTGTCTTCTGCAAGCTTTTGAATTTATTTGCTCTTACTTCTCTAGTTCTTTTAATTGTGATGTTAGGGTGTTGATTTTAGAACTTACTTGCTTTCTTCTGTGGGTACTTAGTGCTATAAATTTCCCTCTGAACACTGCGTTAGCTGTAACCCAAAGATTATGGTACATTTTCTCTTTGTTCTCGTTGGTTTCAAAGAGCTTATTTATTTCTGCCTCAATTTTGTTATTTAACCAGTAGTCATTCAGGAGCAGGTTGTTTAGTTTCCATGTGGTTGTGTGGTTTTGAGTGAGTTTCTTAATCCTGACTTGTAATTTGATTGCACTTGGTCTGAGAGACTGTTTGTTATAATTTCCATTCTTTTGCATTTGTTGAGGAGTGTTTTACTTCCAATTATGTGGTCAATTTTAGAATAAGTGCAACGTGGTGCTGAGAAGGGTGTATATTCTGTTGATTCGGGGTGGAGAGTTCTGTAGATGTGTATTAGATCCACTTGGTCCAGAGCTAAGTTTCAGTTCTGAATATCCTGAGGCTGAGGCAGGAGGATTACTTGAGCCCAGGAGTTCAAGACCAGCCTGGGCAACATAGCACGACCTCATGTCTAAAAAATTTTTTTCATAATATTGTGCAAATATCACCATCATGCATCTTCATAACTCTTTTCATCTTGTAAAACTGAAACTGTACCTATTAAACAACAAGTCTCCATTCTCTCTTCTTCCCAGTCCCTGGCAACTACCATTCTACTTTCTGTCTCAATAATTTTGGCTACTCTAAGTAACTTGTATAAGTAGAATTATGCAATATTTATTTTTCTTTGTGTGACTGCCTTATTTCACTGAACATAATGTCCTCAAGGTTCATCCATGCTGTACATGTGCCAGAATTTTCATCCTTTTTTTTCCCTTCGAGAAGGAGTTTTGCTCTTATTGCCCAGGCTGGAGTGCAATGGCGTGATGTCGGCTCACTGCAGTCTCTACCCCTGGGTTCAAGTGATTCTGTGGCCTCAGCCTCCTGAGTAGCTGGGATTACAGGCACCCATCACCACACCCGGCTATTTTATTTTTATTTTTTGTATTTTTAGTAGGGGTTGGTTTTTGCTATATTGGCCAGGCTGGTCTTGAACTCCTGACCTCAGATGGTCTGCCCCCCTCAGCCTCTCAAAGTGCTGGGATTACAGGCATGAGCCACTGCGCCTGCCCAGAATTTCCAACCTTTTAAGGCTAATCTTCTGCTATACAAATACACCACATTTTTCTTATCCATTCATTCATCATGGGATATGTGGGTTCCCTTTGCATTTTAGCTATCATGACTGTCTAAATCCTCGGTCTGCCAAATGTCCTCTGTGACATAAGTCCATGCCACATTGTTCTCATTTTACTCTCTAGCAATTCTTAACAACTTTCTTCTCTGAAAAGACAATGGTCTATGCTTTTCCATAGTCTATGTTTTCTTATTATTAATAGAATATCTTTTGCTCTTTCCAAATCCAGTTAAGAGCTCTGTCACTGTTCTCTCTCCCCTTAATTTCATAGACGGGTCTTTAATGGAATTAATGGCGCTGTATTTTAACATTAAAATGCCTATTCATCTTTTCTATTGAATTTTCTTACTCCTAGAAGGAGGAAAGGTATTTAATATCTTGAGAATTTGTGTTCTAGTACCTGTCACAGTGCCTGGTGTCAACGAATGAGTATAAATGAATTATCAATTAGATATGAAAGTCGTCTTCACTCAAGAATGACAACGTAATTTTTTTAGTTGTTTTGGCCAAAAACTTCTAAGGCATTTTTGACCCCTTTTAATCTTGCTCCTCATTAAATCTCTCAAAAAATTATATTGGCTCTACCTTGTAAAGTCTGACTTCCCACCCTCTGTAAGACACCGTCGTATCTTGCTTGGACCATTGCAATTGCTCTTAACTGGTGTCCTGCTTCGTTATTGTGGGCAGAGCAGCCAGAGTGGTTCTGTTAACACACAAGTAAAAGTCAGACCCTCGCGATGGCCCTCAAAGTCCTGCTCTATTCAGTTGGCCACTACCCCATTCCTCTCTTTTGCCTTTGTCTCTTTTCCTACTCTTCTCATGCTTCTCACTCTGCTTTACCTACACCTGCCTCCTCGTTCCACTGAGGATGTGCCAGGTGGGATTCAAGACCTCTGCACCCACTGTTCCCTCTCCTCAGAGTATCCTAGCTCTGGTTAGCTATGTGGTCCCTTCTTCATCTCCTTTCAGTTTCTGCTTAAATGTCTACTATCGGAAGCCCTCCCTGACTATCTTATTTAAAACTAAACCTTCTTCGATGCCAGCACTCATGATCTCTCCTCTTTAATTTTTTCTCATAGCACTTCTTTTCTTTTCTTTTTTCTTTTCTTTTCTCTTTTTTTTTGAGACAGAGTCTCACTCTGTTGCCCAGGCTGGAGTTCAGTGGCGCCATCTCTGCTCACTGCAACCTCTGCCTCCCAGGTTCAAGCAATTCTCCTATCTCAGCCTTCCGAGTAGCTGGGATTACAGGAGCCTGCCACCATGCCTTGCTAATTTTTGTGTATTTAGTAGAGATGAGGTTTCATCATGTTAGCCAGGCTGGTTTCGAACTCCTGGCCTCAGATGATCCACGCACCTAGGCCTCCCAAAGCGTTGGGATTTACAGGCGTGAGCCACAGTGTGTGGCCACTTATTTTCTTTTAACTTGCTATATACACATAACTTATTAATTTTGTTTTTGATCTCTGTCTTGACATTAGGATGCAAGGGCCATGAAGGGAGGCATTTTTGTCCGTTTTGTTCCTTGTTTTGTCTCCAGTGATTGGCACATAGTAGGCCCTCAGTAAGCAGCTGTTGAATTGGTGAGTGAAAACTATAAAGAAGGATTTCTTCAAAGCAAAACAGGCTGTCAAGAGGAGAACTACTACCCAGATGAATGAATTCAGAATTCCATGATTCCAGGCCGGGCACAGTGGCTCACATCTGTAATCCCAGCACTTTGGGAGGCCAAGTGAGAGGATCACTTGAGTCCAGGAGTTTGAGACCAGCCTGGGCAACACGGCAAGATCCTGTCTCTACATTAAATTTTTAAAAATGTAAAATACGGTATAAAACAGAATTCTGTGTTCCCAAATCAGGTGATAAAAATTGGAGAATAGATACAAGAATTGGGATAGAGTAGAACTTGAAATATGATGCACAGGGTGGTGAAACTCAGAACTGGCTGAAAGTCAGGGCCTATGATGGCCTATTGTCATAGCAGCAGAACCTGGCTGTAAGAGGGGGATCAGCTTGTGGACATAAAGGGGGGTAGAATCTTCTGGGGAGGATTCTACTCACCTTGTTCTACCAGTTTTGAATTTTGGCCCAAATCTCTGAATTCACAACCCTTGTCCTGAATCTCTGACAACCCTTTGTATATAGATCTATGTGCTTGTATAATAATTATATAATTTAATATGAATTTGAATACATATTTGAATACATATATATTTCATATGCATACTACTTAAGGTGTTTGAAACATTTAAGAGGATCTGCTTAATTTGACTTGAAATATTGAGGATGATAACATTGAATTAACTAAATGTATATTTGATTTGACTCTGCCAAAATGCATAAGAACATCTGATTTACTAAATATATACTTTTTTTCTCTTTTTTAAAAAATAGAAATGGGGTTTTGCTATGTTTCCCAGGCTAGTCTCAAACTCCTGGGTGCAAGCACTGCACCTGCCTCAGCTTTCCAAAGTGTTGGGATTACAGGCATGAACAACCACTCCCGGCTCCATATTTTAATTTTAGTAAATTTTCAAGAGTTGTTTAAGTGCTCGTGAAGACATTTGAAGGGCTTGAGTAATCAGGTGCATTAAATTTGTGATTATAGTTTAAAAAGTTTAAGATAATGTAATTAATTAAGTCTATAAACAGAGTTTAAGTGTTAGATTTGAATTTGATTTTTTGGGCGTGATTTTACTTTGAGTTAAGAGAACTTGATTGCAAACAGTGCTTAAGTTATTTGGGGGAATTTAATCTGGTAAGTTTTTGGGCTAAGAGAATATTAATTAAAGATAAGTTGTGATTACTTTAAAATTTAAAACAAACATTAGTAGATAGATAATTAAACATGGTATTTGGTAATTGCATTTAATGGTCTAAAAATGTTCTAAGTTGACAACTTAAAATATGATAACTGGCCGGGCGCGGTGGCTCAAGCCTGTAATCCCAGCACTTTGGGAGGCCGAGACGGGCGGATCACAAGGTCAGGAGATCGAGACCATCCTGGCTAACACGGCGAAACCCCGTCTCTACTAAAAACACAAAAAATTAGCCGGGCGAGGTGGCGGCGCCTGTGGTCCCAGCTACTCGGGAGGCTGAGGCAGGAGAATAGCGGGAACCCGGGAGGCGGAGCTTGCAGTGAGCTGAGATCTGGCCACTGCACTCCAGCCTGGGCGACAGAGCGAGACTCCGTCTCAAAAAAAAAAAAAAAAAAAAAAAAAATATGATAACTAATTATCAAACAGCCTTAGATATTTCTTTCCTCGCACAAAAGACTTGGATATTTAAAAGAATCCCTTGCAACATAGTACATTGTGGGAGCCCAAACACTTGTGGATTTCAGTTGATTGAGGGGAGAAGCATGAAGGAGCCATAGGAGTGGGGTTGGGATACGGTCCAGTTCTTCCATGCTTTGTAATGTGGCACTGGGCAACTCATCGGAGAAAGTGGAGTCTGTGAAGTGAAGAGGACAAATCCTGGCTAGACTTTTGGGATTCAGGAGACTGAGAAGATGGACAGAGGCGCTTCGAAAAGAATGAAGTGCTTGTGATGATCCCAGGTGGTGTGGCCTGAGGAAAAAATACTGTGATGGGGAAACAAATATTTGTTGAGCCCCTGCTCTGTGTTACCCTCTAGGCCAGACACTTTCCCCATCCTGACCTCAATGGATAAGTGAGTAAACTGCTTAAGGTCACAAATGGAGGAGTTGAGATTTGAACTTGGATGACCATGTGGAGAGCTGTTGACTTAGTCCCTTCTTCATTGGGTAGGGATAATGTAGCTCAGGAAAGAAAATGAATGATGCAAGCTAAAGAATGTACTTAATGAGAACCAAGAAGTACAATAAGGTGCTGCGGTCTGAATGTTTGTTCCCTTCAGAACTCATGTTGAGATTTAATCCCCAATGTAGCAGTATTGAGAGGTGAAACATTTAAGAGGTGAGTGGACCATGAGGGCTCTGCCCTCATGAATGGGTTAATCCATTCATGGATATATGGGTTGTTAATGGAATAAAGGGTTATCATGAGGGTAGAACTGGTGGTTTTATAAGAAAAGGAAGAAAGACCTGGGCCCAGGATGCTCAGCCCCCTTGCCATATGATGTCCTGCACTACCTAGGGACTCTGTAGAGTGTCCCCATCAGCAACAAGGCCTTCACCAGGTTCAGTCTCTTGACCTTGGACTTCTCAGCCTCCATAACATGGAAGTATTTTTTCTTTTTAAATTACTCAATTTTAGGTATTCCATTATAAGCAACAGAAAACAGATTAAGACACATGGTAACCAAGGAGGTACAGTAAAACCCAGTACCTTAGTCCTCCTTACTGAGGCAGATATATTCGAAGACCTCCAGTGGATGCCTGAAATTGCAGATGGTACCGAACCCTACATATACTCTGTTTTTCCTGTGAATACATACTTATAATAAACTTTAATTTATAAGTTAGGCACAGTATGAGATTAACAACAATAACTATTAATAAAGTAGGACAATTATAACAATATGGCAACATTACTACTCTTGTGCTTTGGGGGCATTATTAAGCAAAATGAGGGTTATTTTAACTCAAGCACTGGGATACTGTGATAGTCGATCTGATAACCAAGACAGCTACTAATTGACCAATGAGCAGGTGGCATATACATCTGTGGATATGCTGTATGAAGGAATCATTCATATCCGGGGCAGAATGGAATGGGACAGTCAAGATTCCATCACACTATTTAGGATCATGTTCAATTTAAAACTAATGAGTTGTTTACTTCTGGAAATTTCCATTTAATATTTTTAGATCGTGATTGACCACCAGTAACTGAAACTGTGGATGGGGTGAACTGCTGTAAATCAGCCAGCCAAAGTCAGATGTTTAAACCAGAAATAACTCGGGAGAAGGGAACATGTCCTAAGTGAAGTATGAGTCCTTACAAGAAGATGTTTTAGGGGAAGTCATCGTTCTTCCACCTTAAGTTCCTAGTCACAGACTCCAGTTCAGTGATCCATGTGTGGAAGCCTCCTAGGCTCTTACCATTGACCCTGCCTTTATGAGGCCACCCGACCCATGAGTGCAGAATTTCTTCGAGCTGGAGAGAACTCAGGCTGGCAATTCTTTCCTTCAGTGGCAGATCTCTTGGATCCCTTGAGAGAAATCAGAAACCCTCAGAGACTCCAGCTTCTAAGCATATGCTCTTTTGGTCAGTGCTATTCTAATCCCTCTTTGAAGAAGTAACTCCCAGGGTCTCACCAAGAGAGTACTCAAAAATGTATGTTGAATGAATCTATTTCATTGGTATTTCAAGTGTCTGAAAACACAGAATGAATAAGAGAATTATGTTTCAATTTTAGTTTTTGATTTTTTGAGTGGGAAATATGTTTCTATGGCATGAAAATAAGTCCTTCTCCCACCTCCCTTTGCTTCCTCAGCCACCCAGCTCTCTTCCTGGAAGCTACCAGTTTCTCATGTATCTTACCACTGTTAGTCATTGGTGATAAAAGCAATATGTATACATATCCATTCTTCTCTACCTTTGAAAAGATTCAATGGCATTGAGATACAAATGGTAACAAACTATTGTTCTGCACCTTGCTTTTTTAAAAAAAATTAACAACATGTCTTGGAGATCTTTCCATGTCAGTAATTAAGTGATGCACACCAGCAACATTGACATTGCTAGGTGCTTCAGGCTGGGCACAGTTGCTGACGTCTGTAATCCCAGCACTTTGGGAGGCCGAGGCGGGCGGATTAAGAGGTTAGGAGATCGAGACCATCCTGGCTAACATGGTGAAACCCCATCTCTACTAAAAATACAAAAAAATTAGCTGGGCGTGGCGGTGAGCGCCTGTAGTCCCAGCTACTCGGCAGGCTGAGGCAGGAGAATGGCGTGAATCCGGGATGTGGAGCTTGCAGTGAGCCAAGATCGTGCCACTGCACTCCAGCCTGGGCGACAGAGCAAGACTCTGTCTCAAAAAAAAAAAAAAAAAAAAGCGGAATATGGTTTCACTGCAGACATACTGAGTCAGATCTGTGTTTTCACAGGATCTGCGCTTGATTTCTACCCTCATTAGAGTTTGAGACCTAGCTGGCAGCCTGAGTGGGCTTAGTGCAGGAGGCAGGTACATACCTGTGGAGAGGAACAGAGACTGGAAGCTCCTCATCCCTGTTCCTAAAACTCCCTAAAATTGCTGAAGCCCCATAGCTGGGACCTCCGTGTTAGGGCTGGTCATGAGAGTGACCTCATATTTGGTCTGAATATCTGGAAGAAACTTGGAGGGCTGATGTGGGGAGTGTCATGAAGGCAGTGGAGTCGCTGAAGGAGGAAGCCTCAGAGAACTAGACACTTTCCTTCTAGCTTGGACACAAGAATGTCAGAGAGAATCCTGGCCACGTGAGGGCCTCCTCCCTTATATAGGATGAAAAGGCGTGTCTTCTTTATACTAATAGAATTTTCTAGTTATATGTGTGCTCAAAGAACAGTGATTAGCAGTTGGTCTAACTAGTTTTTTTTAAAAAATATATTTTCATATAAGTGAATAGAAGAGAATACTAAACTTCATAATGAAGTGTGTGTTTGGGGGTAGCCTAAGTAATGAGATATCTGGGGAAAACGTATTTGTCTAGGGGCCCGGAACCTAGGAGTACATGTAGACCCTGAGTATCTGGCCCTGAGAACCCGGTTCCAAGGAGGAATGAATAACATCAAAATGGCCTAGAACAGCTCGGGGAGGAGAGGGATCCTGCACCCTCCTTCCTGCACCTCCCCCAAACACTGCAAATGTATTGCCAAACAGTGGAACAATTCATTGCATTTTTAGAAGAGTTTCTTCCCTCTACTGTGTCTGTGGCGGCTTTTCTGGGAAACATTATCCCCTCTCAGTTGAGAGCATGAGCCTTGGCATCAGCCAGATGTGGATTTGAATCCCAGTGCCAGCCCTAACTAGTTTCCTGACCCTGAGCAAGTTATTTAACCTCGCTCGGTTTTGTCTTCTGAAAAGTCGGAATAATGGTCTCCACTCTTAGGGTTGCTGTAAGGATTAAATGAGATATGCATTTGAAGCACTTGTCACTGTGTTTGGCACAGAAAACGTATTCAGTGCTTGTTATTATTTCTAAACAGGGGCTTGAGGGTACAGCGTAATACGTAAAGCAAAGGAGAAAAGACCTTCTGGAGGCGGGGATCATCTGTGAGTGCACTGACCCTTGGAGTCCAGCACTTGGAGACCCCTGGGAGTGACTTTTTCTCACTGTGGATTTGGGTGCTTTGGACCAGCTCTAGGGGTGGGTGCTGTCAGACAGTCCTGGAACACCCTTGGATCTCTCCTCTCTGGGAAGGCTTCTGGCTGAGCTCTTCTCTGGCCTTTCCATCTGCCTCTGTGATTTGGATTGTCTGCTTTGGAATGTCCCAGGGCTGAGCAGGAAGCCAATGATTGGTGGTCCAGGATATATGGGGAGTGACGCCTTAAGATAGAGATCCTGTGGGCCTGGGACCCTCTAGGGCTCTGGGTATAGGACTGACTTTCTTCATTTACCAAGTCCCACCCCTGGGGGCCTCTAAAGTTTAATGAATGTGAAGCTCTAGAGAGGGAGAATTGCACAGAAACCCATCACAGAGCAAACACACAATGTCATCTTCCTGGGGGCTTGAGACGATTCATTTCTTTTCTCTCATTAACAGCAGAGAGGTTATTAGTTCTTCCTTTTTCTCATAAGAGAAATCTGAGATCTAATAAACTTCGCCCATTTTCTTCTGATCACACAGCAAATCACTCGTAAGAAGAATAATAAAAGCAACTTGTATATTTGGCAATAGCTTGTATATTTGGCAATAGCTTGCGTATTTTACCTTATTCTATCTTCATACAAATCCTCTGAGGTCTACTCAGCAAACATAATTGTCTCCATACTATGTGGCAGGTGGGGAGTGGGGAACGGAGGCTCAGGGAAGTGATGTGATAGTCTAGGCTCATATCTGGTAAGTGTCAGAGTCAGGACCAATGCCAGGTTCTTCTCACTTTTGATCTTCTTCCCAGAGATCCCAGCCTCTGAGGGTTTAGTTATCTTGAAATTACTTGATATTACTGGTCTCCTCTATTAACAATTATATTCAGGTGAGGTGTAGGCAGATTCAACACCACACTCTAGGTTGTAGCGTCCCTATCCTTGAAGAGATTCTTGCCCTGAGCTTTAGCCGCAGATTCCGAGAACAGCATGCCTACTGTTTTCTCTCTAGATTTGTGCCCCCTGCAGGACTGGGGTTCTGTTTGTCATAAGAACTGGAGTTACCCCAAAGGGTGGCTGAAACCTGCCTCTCAAATGTTACCTTTTTTCCCTAAGTGATCTCTGTTTGCATTCATTCCTCTTCATTTTTTCCCCATCCACCTCTTGCTGGATACCGCATTCCACAACTTCAGGGCTCCTCATGCACGCTGCAGCCTTGTGGATGTCATCTCCTGGAGCACACCAACGATACTGAGTGCTTGTCGCAAATTAGACTTGTCGTTATTACAGGCTTTGGATGTTTTCTCTCTCAGTTGCTGCTCCTGAATCTGTCTCCTGCCATCTGAGGCGTCCTTTCTGTTTCTCCCTGTGAATTGCTGTGGCTTCAGTTCTTGTCACTTTCCTTTACTTTCTCTGTCTTGAGGATCAGATTCAAAATCCTTCTTACAGAGATTTACAGAGATTTACTTATCACAAAATCTTTCTTACAGAGATTTACTTATTACAGGTAATAAGTGTTTGTAATAAGTGTTTGTATTATTTAAGAACACTCTTTATAGAAAATAAGAGAAAGAAATATAGAGCCGAAAAGCTTGTGAGAAAGGAGGTAGAGACGATATGTGATGAATATTTATAGGAAGCCATGGAAGGACCAAAAAGTATCTCATATTTATGAGGCATTTGAGTCACTATATCTTCATGAAGCACTCAGTATTCATGAGATCTTAGGTGGACACCCTTGGGTGATCGCCATTTTTGGTTCCATTTGTTTTCTTCCTAAGGCATGCAGATAAGGCATGGTTGCTTAGCGAGTCACTGGTGAGCAACAGCTATTGGTTAGACATACTTGTTTCTGCATCTCCCTGATGGAGCGCCCGCTGGCCCCAGGCACCCCCTTTCTGCTCATGTCCTTTGTTCCTTCTCAATTCAATGTTCTCATGACCATATGTCAGGAGGAAAACTGATGTGGAAGAGCAAGAGAAAGAGAGAGCTACAGAATGAGAAACGGAGGCTCACACTCACACACACTGTGTAACACAGAATTCAGCTAGTGTGGTTCTTCCACCTTGTTGCACTGTTTCCTAAATTTGTCTCTTTCCCCCTTGCTTCTCCCTGGTTTTTGTTATTGATTCAATAAACCATTTGACTTGAGCATCTTAAATTGGTCCACAAACCTTTCTGCTCAATAGCCTTCCTGCCGGTGCCGTAGGAGGCTACCATTGCACGGGTATAATTTCTCAGTGGCAAGTCCACTTTAACTCCATCCCTTGAGCACATGCAGGTTCTGTCCCAGTGGTAATTTAATGTGCAGGATAGAAATGAGGTAGCTTGGCCCCCAAAGCACATGGAGGAAACCTCAGGGAGGTGAAAGAGAGGTCAGAAGCGAATATTGGGCTCTCTGTGCCAAGTTTGTTTATGCAATAGTTGCATCCACTTTGAATTCTTTTGTCTACCTCTAGTTTGGTGCTCAGAATCTCAGCTTCTCATCTGCTGCTGAATTCTCTGCTCCGAATCTGAGAATCCTGCTTTTTTCTATGTATTTGCATTCCCTGAGGCAAAGTATGAGGACTGGAAGAGCCAACAAGAATGGACTACAGAGGATGCCTCTCCAAGGTGAAGATGGAAGGGACGGGCCCCTCTCATATGTCGTTGGGGATCCTTAATCTGGGATTTTCTTATGGAAAACAAAGCGATGTTAAGCAGGTATCTTGTATGAGGAAAATCCTGTCTCTAGACTTCTGACTCTAGAGAGATCTGTAGAGGCCTCGGAGGAGGCGGTGGATGCACCCTGGAGAGATCCAGAAGTCTGCTCTGAAGGATTAGAGTTTGCTGTGCTCTATGGATCTTACCATCAGATATTACACTCCACTTCCTCAGACATCCACTTATCATCACATTCTACTGCATAGTAGCAGGCAATAGCTCTCTGAAAGTTTATTGAATAACCCAACAGTGTGACAAACATAAAGGGGCTTCATTTTTCTTCTAATTATTGCCTTCAACCTACTCTGACAGAGTTGCACAGAGTGATAATTTGTTCTCTTTCATTTGCTGTATAACATTCCACTGAATGAATGTACTACAATTTAACCATTCTGTTGCAGGTGGACATCGGTGTTGTTTTCAGTTTTGGACGAATTACGCATGATGTTGCTATGAACAGTCTTGTATGTTTCCTTTGGCATATGCGTCCTTCTGTTAGGTGTATACCTAGAAAAGGAACGTCTGGGTCATAGGTGATGCATATGTTTAGTTTTAGTACATATTAAACAAAACTAACCATTTGTTTTCAAAAGTGGTTTTACCTATTTATTTTCGTAGATTCAAGGGGTACATGTGCAGGTTTGCTGTGGTTTTACCTATTTATTTATTTATTTTTTTGAGACAGAGTCTTGCTTTGTCAACCAGGCTGGAGTGCAGTGGCACGATCTCAGCTGCAACCTCCGCCTCCCAGGTTCAAGCAATTCTTGTGCCTCAGACCCCCAAGTAGCTGGGATTACAGGTGTGAGCCACCACGCCCTGCTAATTTTTGTATTTTTAGTGAAGACGGGGTTTCACTCTGTTGGCCAGGCTGGTCTCAAACTCCTGGCCTCAAGTGATCCACCTGCCTTGGCCTCCCAGAGTGCTGGGATTACAGGCATGAGCCACTGTGCCTGGTGGTTTTACCTATTTGTATTCCCACTTGCAGCATATGAGTGATTCAGCTCCTCCATATCTTTGCCAACACTTGGCATTGTCAGTTAAAAAACAAACAAACTTTGTTTAGCCATTCTATGTGTGTAGTGGTATCTCATTGTGGTTTAAATTTGCATTTCTCTAATGACAGCTGATGTTGTACACCATTTTTAAAAAAACGTTTATTTTAGATTTGGGGATATATATGCAAATTTGTTATACATGTAAACTTGTGTCATAGGGATTTGTTGTACAGATTATCTAATCACCCATGTATTAAGACTAGTACCCAATAGTTATTTTTTATGCTCCTCTCCCTCCTCCTACCCTCCATCCTCAAAGAAGCCCCAGTGTCTATTTTTCCCTTCTTGGTGTTCATGAGTTCTCAACATTTAGCTCCCATTTGTAAATTAGAACACAGTATTTGGTTTTCTGTTCCTGTGTTAGCTTGCTAAGGGTAGTGACCTCCAGTTCCATTTATGTTCCTGCAAAAGATACAATGTCATTCTTTTTCATGGCTACATAGTTTTCCATGGTGTATATGTACCACATTTTCTTTATCCAGACTGTCATTCATGGACATTTAGGTTGATTTCACATTTTTGCTATTGCTATGAATAGTGCTGCAGTGAACATTCATGTATATGTGTCTTTATGGTAGAATGATTTATATTCCTCTGGGTATATAACCGGTAAGGGGATTGCTGAGTCGAATGGTATGTTTGAATACCATTTTCATATATTACTTGGCTATTTGGGTGTCTTCTTTTGTGAAGTCTTTCTTCAAGTGTTTACTCATTATTATATTATTATTATTCCTTTTTTGATGTGGGTCATTTATTTTGGAAGGGAATCCAAGAAACAGGAGGGAAGGACTGGAAAAAGCGAAACTCAGAAACTAAGCGAAACTCCTACATGGCGAATTGCTTTTTCACTCTCAATGGAAAACCAGTAAAAATGTGTGTTACGAATCTGGTCAATACTGCACAATCTAGATGAAAGAAAGAAGGATGTATGCTCCAGCTCTCTCATTGGTCCAGAATTGCTTGTGGAACATTTGTTTATTGCCTTATACTTCAGGCGTGCCCATGTTGAGCTGGCCGAGGGCTTCACGGCATCTTTTGTGGGGACTGGATGTGGAAAGCAAAAGAACTTGGTGCAGTTTGAAGGAGCTCTTCCTGGCTGCCTCAGAAACATCTGTAGAAAACAAAATGTCCCAAAAGGCATAAGAAGTATTTAATATAGAAGTGTTCTTTTTCCTTTCAGCCAGTCAAAGGACCCAGTTTCCTTGGGGACCTGTCTGGCATAGTGAAAAACAGAAACTTTTGGTCTCCCATGCTATAGTTAAGGTCTTCAGGCTTCAACTACTTTTGCATGCTGTCTTAGCTGGGGTCCCCTGAGAGCAGAGCCTGTGACAAAAGTTTGGATGCAGTTAGTTTATTTGGGCATTGCCATCCCAGAGAGCCAGAATTCAGGAGAAGGGGTTGATAAAAGGAACAAGGAAGAGGGGATTCAAGGATGCAGTAGTATGCATTATTGATTAGGTCCCCCCAGGGGCTACTGGGACATCCATTTTTTTTTTGAAGGCGGTTAGGTGCCTGCCTTTCTTTCTTTCTTTCTCTCTTTCTTCCTTCCTTCCTTCCTTCCTTCCTTCCTTCCTTCCTTCCTTCCTTCCTTCCTTCCTTCCTTCCTTCCTTCCTCTCTCTCTCTCTCTCTCTCTCTCTTCTTTCTCTTCTTTCTCTTCTTTCTCTTCTTTCTCTTCTCTCTTTTCTTTCTTTCCGAAGGAGTCTTGCTCTGTTGCCCAGGCTGGAGTGCAGTGGCGCGATCTGGGCTCACTGCAACCTCCACCTCCCAGATTCCAGCAATTCTCCTGCCTCAGCTTCGCGAGTAGCTGGGATTACAAGTGCCCGCCACCATACCCGGCTAATTTTTGTATGTTTGGTAGAGACGAGGTTTCACTATGTTGGCCAGGCTGGTCTCAAACTCCTGACCTCAGACGATCCGCCTGCCATGGCCTCCCAAAGTTCTAGGATTACATGTGTGAGCCATCACGCCCGGCCTTTCCCTTATTAATTATTAGAAATTCTTTATAAATGCTAGATATCATTCCTTCATCAGATAAATGCATGATTATGTCTCCTCCTCCTACATGGCAATTTGGTTTTTCACTCTCAGTGGTGTCTTGATGAATAAATGTTTTTTATTTTAATGCAGTCCACATAAATTTAAAAATTTGTTTCAACAAAATTCTGCTGGGATTTTGATTAGAATTATATTGAACTATATATAAGCTTTGGGAAAACTGATATCATTACAATATTGAATATATTGAACATATTGAACATGAGAATAGTGTATTCATCAATTTACTTGTTTTCTTTAATTGAAGTTTTTTGTAGTTTTATGTTAGGGGTCTTAAACAGTTTTTGTTAGATTTATTTCTAGGTATTTTAAGTTTTTAATGCAATAGTAAATGGTCAAAATTTTCTCTTTCTAGTTGTTTATTACTAAAATAGAAATTCAATTAGGCTTTGAATGTTAATCTTGTATCCAGAAACCTTGTTCAATTCACAGTAGTTCATCTGTCAATTCCTTGAGATTTTATGTACATAATCAAATCATCTACAAATAATGACAGTTTTATTTATTTTTGTCAATGTCATTTTTGACTAATAAATCATAATTGTATACATTTGTGGAGCATAATGTAATATCTTGATGTATGTATACAGTGTGTAACGACTAAATCCAGCTAATTAACTTATCCAACACCTTGTGTAATTATCTATCATTTATTATGGTGAAACATTTGAAATTTACTCTTAGTTATTTTGAAACAGACACTACATTATTATTGATTATAGCCACTCTCCTGTACAGTAGATCTCAAATCTTATTCCTCTTATCTATCTGAAAATTTATACCCTTTGATCAATAAAATTCCTTCTTTTTTTCTCCATTCCTTCTTCTCTTCTCCATTCCTTCTTCTCCCCTCTGCCCCCAACCTTTGGTAACCATCATTCTACCCTCTACTTCTATGAGTATTGATGATTTTATGTTGCCTGGGCTGATCTGGAACTCCTGGGCTCAAGTGATTCTCCTGCCTTAGCTCCTAAGTAGCTTTTCTTCCTTCCTTCCTTCCTTCCTTCCTTCCTTCCTTCCTTCCTTCCTTCCTTCCTTCCCTCCTCCTCCTCCTCCTCTTCCTTCTCCTTCTTCTTCTTCTTCTTCTCCTTCTCCTCTTCTTCCATCCCTCCCTTCTTCCTTCCTCCCTCCCTCCTTTCCTCCCTTCCTCCCTTCTTTACAGGCATGTGCCACCATGTCTGGCTAATTTTTGTATTTTTTAGTGGAGATGGGGTTTCACCACGTTGGCCAGGCTGGTCTTGAACTCCTGACATCAAGTGATCCTCCCACCTTGGCCTCCCAAAGTGCGGATTGTAGGTGTGAGCCACCGCATCCAGCCCCCGGGTAGCTTTACTTCTACATGCATCTGAAGTTGCTCCCATAGCTCTGTGTCTTTGATAAGGTCAGGAAATAATCCTGAGCATTCAGCTTATCCTGCCTCTTTGGGACCATGAGGGAATTGTGCAGTGAGTACCAACAGCGTGGAGTTTTTAACATTGTTTACAGAAATTTCCCTGTTTCTCAGGGGTGGCATAAGCTTGTATCAGTTTGACCATATAGAAAAAAGACAGACATTCTTTTGAATGTTATTAGGTTTATATCTTTAGCAGGATAACCTCTTGAATCATCAAATAAAGGTCCACTGGAGATTTAGGTAAAAGACTGCATGGCATTGACTAGAGGAAATAAAGTTCTGATTCAAAATATTCTGAATCTAGGGCAAAGGAAATGAACTTACAGTTCTTTGGGTTACATACAACTGACTGAAAAAGCCATGGAGAGAGAGATGAAGAACTCAACCCTCTGGGAATTGGTGGATGGTTGGAGGAGACTGGCTCATTAATCTATTTTGTTTGTTTGTTTGTTTGTTTGTTTTTGAGACGCAGTCTCTTTCTGTTGCCCAGGCTGGAGTGCAATGGTGCAATCTCAGCTCACTGCAACCTCCACCTCCTGGGTTCAAGCAATTCAGCCTCCCAAGTAGCTGGGATTACAGGCACCTACCACTGCGCCCAGCTAATTTTTGTATTTGTAGTAGAGATCGGGTTTCACCATGTTGGCCAGGATGGTCTCGAACTCCTGACCTCGTGATCCACCTGTCTTGACCTCCCAAAGTGCTGGGATTATAGGCATGAGCCACTGTGCCCAGCTATGTATTCTTTTATAAGCTCCCCTGGTGATTTTAATGTGCAGCCGAGGTTGAGAACCTCTGCGTTACAGGGATAACAGAGTCACTGACAGAAGGATCTCGAGCCGGGAGCTACAGTCTCTACAAAAGAGAGGAGACTTGAGGCTGCATATGACAGTCACAGGAAGGTGGTGGGGGTAGAATCTGATGACATAAGAATGATTTAAAAATGTTTAAGGTAGCATTGCAGGGTGGTAGGGGAGGAAAAACGGTTTGGAATGGAAATGAGAAAAAAAGGAATATTTCTATGCTCAGCACGAGTCTCATTCAGAATGGAAGGCTCCCACTGTGGCCTTCACAGCCTTACTTGATCTCTTCCAGCACGCACCCCACATAGCTGCTTGCCAGTCCCTCTTGCTGGTTTCAGCCACTCCAGCTTCCTCTTGTAACTTGAATTCCAGGTTTCTGCTCAAATATCATTTTATTAGAGAAACTTTTAAAAATATCATTGAAATAGCAATATCCCACTTCCAATCTTCCCTCTCCTATTTTTTATAGCACTTATTACTAATGTGGTTAGACTGTGTCCTCACCCAAATCTCATATTGAATTATAGCTCCCATATTTCCCACATGTTGTGGGAGGGACCCAGTGGGAGGTAATTGAATCATAGGGGCAGTTTCCTTCATACTCTTCTCATGGTAGTGGATAAGTCTCATGAGATTTGATGTTTTTTTTTTAAAAAACTTTATTGTATTTATTTATTTTTTTGAGACAGAGTCTTACTCTGTCACCTAGGCTGGAGTGCAATAGCATCATCTCGGCTCACTGCAACCTCCGTCTCCCGGGTTCAAGTGATTCTCCTGCCTCAGCTTCCTGAGTAGTTGGGATTACAGGCACCCACCACCATGTCTGGTTAATTTTTGTATTTTTAGTAGAGATGGGGTTTCACCATGTTGGTCAGGCTGGTCTTGAACTCCTGACCTCAAGTGATCCGCCCACCATGGCCTCCCAAAGTATTGGGATTACAGGCATGAGCCACTGTGCCCGGCGAGATTTGATGGTTTTATAAGGGGAAATCCCTTTTGCTTGGTTCTCATCTCTCTTGCCTGCCACCATGTAAGACATACCTTTGCTCTTCTTTCATCTTCTGCCATGATTGTGAGGCCTCCCCAGCTGTGTGGAGCTGTGAGTCCATTAAACTTCTTTCCTTTATAAATCACCCAGTCTCGGGTATGTGTTTATTAGCAGCGTGAGAACAGACGAATACATTGCCATATGAAATACCATCTGCTTACTTAGTTTTTCTTGTCCACCTTCTTCACAAGAATGCAAGATCTTTGAGGACAAGAATTGTCCATTTTGTTCACTGATATGTTCCCAGGGCCTAGAAGGCACTGAAAGAGAATAGATGCTCATTAAATGTGTTAGGAATGAATGAATATATACAGCAAGTAAAAAAAGCCAGTCACATAACCAGATATCCAATATGATCCTGCAGGTGTATGTGTATGTGTGAGTGTGTTGTGTGCATGTGCATGTTGTGTGTGTGCATGTGTGTGTTTGCATAAACTATATATACATAAAGGTCTATCAGACATGTGACAAAATGTTAACATTGGTTACCCTGGCCAGGGGACACATGAGGACGACATTCACTTGATACCCTTTTTTATGTGCAACTTTTTTTCTACTGTCATGTATGCACTCTGCCACCCTCTTACTCCACTCCCCTAAACCCCAGCAACAAATAGAAAGGAAGGTGGAAGGACCACCTGACTCAGGTGAGGGAGGAAGAGGCACCTGCTGAAAACCTGGAGGAAATACTGGCAAAGTCGGGTCTGAATCCAGATGGATCACTACAGTGGAGGCAGCTAAGTCTGATTAGGGAGCGCAGGCTCCGAGGGAAAAGGTAAATCTGCACATTTGTGTTGTGAATTTCCTGGAGGTTCAAATTGAGATGGTATAAATACCACATAACCCATGGGGAAAAGCAATAGATGAGAGAAGCCGAAGCTGCAGAAAAAAGCAGAGACCTGGAGGTGATAAAAATAGGAATCTCTGAATTGGATTCCTTTAAGATTGTAAACTGTACATTTGGGCATATAACTGTTCCCTTCTCTGGTTGGAAACTAGTCAGTCAGGTACAGTGTATCTGCCCGGGGAAGGAACTGCAGTGAAATAGTTAAGGAAAAATCCAGGATTTAAGTATTATAGATGCAGGTTATTTTAGACAATTAGATGGTTCAACTGAGAGAATGGGGCATATTGAACAAAGTCTGAAGAAACTGTAAATGGATGTGGGTCTGCACTAGTTTTGGTATTCAAGTTCGGCTATTTGTACAAAGGATTAATTTATCTTTGAATGAGTTGTTGTTTTCCACTGGTATCTGCTAGCCAACGGGGAGTTAATTTGTTTCTAAAACAGTACAAGCCTTTCTGGTTTCACCTAGGAGAGTGAATGGGTCTCTCTGTATTTCAAGGTTGCACATTTTTCTGCATTTCATCGAGGCAGAGATAAGAACTCCAGGGCCGCAGAATACAATAGGCTATTCTTGTAACTCAGATGTGACTGAGCACCATGAGTAGTCTCTGTTCTTGACCCTACACCCACCTTGAGGCAGGAACTTTATCATTTCCCAAAAATCCAGTGTGACAAAGGATTAATGAGTAATGACAATTTTACTGAAAATTTCTTGGAGAGACTGAAAAGCTGTCTGTGTCCCAGGGAGGTAGTTTTGATCTATGGCAAAACCTAATAAAAATTCCCAGGAGACATACATGCTTTCTTTCCAAAGAGGAAAGGTTTCACATTTCCTTTATCTCTTTTCTCTGTGTTCTCGGGCAAAACAATCTCATCTCTTTCAAGGTTTCCAGACTCTCAGCCTGTCATCTATCTCTCTGTCTGGAAAAATGAAGGACCACTCCCTTCAGAAGGGAGACAGAATGTGGGGTGTGAGGACCACTTGTAAGTAGTTGATAATTACCCCCAGGCATTTGATAATCCAATTTGCCCTCAGAGGGATGAATGGAGTAGAGGAAAAGAGAGACTCTGTGGTACCGCTCTTGTGTCTCCAGGACTGGGACTCCCCCAGGGGAACCGGCTCCTCTTGGACACAGTTCCTCAGTTTATAGCCCTCTTTGCACTGTGTATGCTGAGGGGAGTGGGCTGTCCTTGGGGATTTCCTGGGTCCCACCTGGTAGGTAGCTGTGTGATTAAACAAACCAAAAAACAAAAAAGAGAAAGGGAAGAATTTCCAGCTTGGACCTTCAGCTACTTCCTTCCTCCTCTGAGCCACTGACTGTGCCTGAACCTCAGAAAGGAACACGCTTGAATTCCCCATGTCTTTCCACCTTGCCCTTGAGGTGAAGACCCTGAGACCTGCCTTAAACAAAGAAGCCGTAATAATCTCCTCCACCCCAGCCCTGACACTGCTACATCTCATTGCAGTCTCTTCCCCCAGGCAGACATTTCTTTCATTTCTCTCTATGTTATTTTTGAATTCAGCTGAAAAATAGAAGTCACATGTACACAATTACTAAGCCTTTTAGTTCATCTTCAAAGATGTTTATGGACTGTTCACTGACTGCTCTTTTTCTTTACCTTTGGAGTCTGTTTCCTATCGCTGTTGAGTGCATCGTTATCCCTCCTTACCCTGATACACAAATTTTGCCACTGAATCACAGATTGATTGATTGACTCATTCATTCATTCGTCAATGTTATTGAGCACTCACTATGTGCCAGGCTGTGTTCTAGGCACTGGGGCTATAGTGACGAATAAGAATGAGATGATTCCTGTTCTCATGGCTCTTAGGTTGTGATGAGAAAGGCCGATGTAAACAAACACATGAGAATGTATCAATCAGCGATAAATTCTTTGAAGAAAATCAGCCAAGAATGACAGACAGGACTGTGTTAGGATGTACTCACATTGGATGAATAAAGAAGGTCTTGGTTGGGCGCAGTGGCTCATGCCTGTAATCCCAGCACTTTGGGAGGCCGAGATGGGTGGATCACCTGAGGTCAGGAGTTCAAGATCAGCCTGGCAAACATGGTGAAACCCCATCTCTACTAAAAATACAAAAATTAGCCAGGCATGGTGGCGGGCGCCTGTAGTCCCAGCCCCTTGGGAGGCTGAGGCAGGAGAATGGCTTGAACCCAGGAGGTGGAGGCTGCAGTGAGCCGAGATTTTGCCACCACACTCCAGCTGGGGTGACAGAGCGAGACTGTCTTTAAAAAAAAAAAAAAGTATTTATAATGAGGTGTGTTTGTGATTTCAACTTTTAGAGTTTACAAAGTAAATTTAGCCTTTACCTTTTACCCCTTCCTCTGAGAGTTTGAATTTATGAGTTGGTGTTCTAATGGAGCTGGTATTCTTATAGATAACTCCATTTCAGAGGTAAATATAAATCTAGAGCTGGGATTGCTTAATGTCTTTTGTAAAGGGCCAGATAATACACATTTTTGACTTTGCAAGCTATCTAGTCTTCGTTACAACTATAGAACTTCGTTGTTTATAGCATGAGGGAGGCTGCTATGTTCCGATGCAAATTTATTTATAAAAATAGGGGCAGGCCATGTGTGGTCCACAACCACAGTGTATGGGCCTCTGACCTAGACTGTACTTTGTCTTTATTTACTTCAAAGTGACGGCAGCAGCCCCTTTCCTTCAAGGAGAAAGATCCCTCCTCTAAATAGTCCTTTGCCTTAATTTTTCTTAATTAAAAGGAAATTTAAAGATTAAAAGAAATTAAAATAAAATTTCAAATTAAGATGGACTAATTCAGAAAATTTATACAATATACAATAAAAAGAAGTAAAATAGTGAAAATCTTATCCTTACCTTCAAACACTCTAAGAATAACACTGTTAATAGTTTGAGATATGTTTTTTCAGATTTTAATGTGTGTGTATATATATCACATATAACATATATATTACATATAATATATATTACATATATATGATATATATACATACAGACATCCACAGACAGGGGTTTTCTGTTTTTTTTTCTTTCCTTCCTTTTGCTTTCCTTTTCTACCTTTCTTTTCCTCTCCCTCTCCCTTCTTTTCTCCCTTGCCTCCTTTTCTTTCTCCACCCCTCCCTTTTTTCTTTCTAACACATATGGTATCATTTCGAAATACTGTTCCGCAACTTGCTTCCTTCACCCCGCATTACATCACTGTGTGCCTCTTTGGGTTGGAGAGGCTCACATTCCACAGTTGGTGCCCTGTTGTTGCCAAACGACATGACGTGAGTGTCGGATTATTTTCGGTGAGTGGTGTTAGAAGCAGGTGTGAGTGCGGGCCTTATGCATCTCCACCCACACAAGCTTGCTGCTGCCGGAGTGTCGGTATGAGAGCAAGTCTCAGACCAAATGCCAGCAACTGTACAGTCCTTTCTTGGCTCGCAGGCATGAACAGCTGGTCTGGAGTTTGAAAAGGGGCTCTGTCTGTGTGGTCAGCCACACTGACCGGCACTGGAATGAAAACCTTGCTCTAAAGCAGATACCTGCTTACAGCAGGATGAGCCAACTCCTCCAAAAAGTAAAGAGAAATGGCCCAAGTGGCCTTAGCCCAAGCATCCTCTCCCCATGTGAACTGTTGGGCTTGCCTTAATTTTAAAAAATACGCTATTCATGGAAGGGTCATGAGTCTTGTTACACAATTCTAAGTGAATCACAGATTATCCCCCACTTCCTTTTTCAGAAAAAGGGAAAGGATAATATAAAAACACCCACATATCCTCTCTCCAGCTTCACAGTGATTAACACTTTCCCACATTAGCTTTGTCTACTTTTCTTTCTCTCTAAGAAATAATATATACATATATTTACATACACACATATGTAAGTCATGAACATATGTGTATATATTTTTAAATTTTTATTTTTAATTGTGGTCATAAACATATCACGTTAAATTTACTAACTTAACTATTTTTGTGTCCAGTTCAGGAGTGTTAAGTATAGTCACATTATTGTGCAACAGATCTCTAGAACTTTTTCATCTTGCAAAACTGAAACTCTATGTCCAGAAACAAACTAATTCTCCTTCTCCCCTCTCCCCATCCTTGGCAACCACTTTCTTACTTTCTGTTTTTCTAATTTTGACTGCTTTAGATATCTCATGTGAGTGGAAAAGTGCTGTATTTGTCCTTTTGTGACTAACTAATTTAACATAATATCCTCAAGGTTTATGCATGTTGAATGTGACAGGGATTTCCTTCTTTTTAAAGGCTGTGTAATACTCCATTTTAATGCATATACCACATTTGCTTTATCCATTCATCTGTTGTGGGTTTATGCTTATGTATCTTTTTCCAAACTACTTGCAAGTATGTTGGAACATTATGATGCTTTACCCTTAAACACTTCACCTTAAATACTAGCTGCTAAGGAGAAGGCCATTCTCCTACAGAACCACAATTACATGACCATGTTTAAGAAATGTAATATGCAGTCTATACTCAAATTCAAATTTCCCCAATTGTTTTAATAATATCCCTTATATCTATTTATTTTGAATCTAAGATCCAATCAGGGATTATTCATTGCATTTAGTTATCATGTCCATTAGTTTTTAAATTTAATTTTAATCTAGATTTTTAAAATTTTTATTTTGGAGTATTGAAAGTTTTGAAGAGTCCAGACCAGTGTTTTTGCATAATGCTCTATAATTTAAACTTCTCTAATTTTTCCCTATGATTAAATTTAGGCTAGATATTTTTGGCAAGAACTCTACACAGATAATGTGTCCTTCTCATGTAGGAGACACAAAATGTCATTTTTTCCCCATTACTGGTGGTATTAATTTGTTTACATAATTAAGTTGATGTCTGCCAGATTTTATTTCCTTTATGTATCTTTTTCTCTTTTTTATTAAAAAGCAATCTGTGGGGTGACACTCTGAGACTGATTTAGCACCCATTGATAATCCTAGCCTCCATCAATCATCACATTGGTGGTTTCCAAGTAAACCACATCTTAAACTTTAATTTCTCTAGTGAAAGTTATTTCTAATATTCTTTATGCCAATTAGCTAGCCCTAAGAGGCTGAATAAAATTAACTTTCACACACACCACACTACTCATCCTGATGTAGTTCCTAGTAAATCACTATGAATAACATTTAGCATCTATTTGACCTACTTACTGGGTGATCTGAAAAGCCACCAGGTTTGATGAGTGCTGGGCCAGGGGAAAGCATCTCCAGGGGGTAAAAGCTTTAAGTTGATTGGCTCTGCAGCTAGGCTTTTAAGACGCAGCAAATTCTGTAAGCTGCATGGAACACATTGGCTTGCTAGGATTTTGGAGGAAAGTCACCTCTTTCAGCAAGGAACTTTTTTAAAAAACAAAACAAAACAAAAAGGCAATAAACTCTGACTTGCAATTGGGCTCTACTCTGGTCTGAATATTTGTGTCTCCTGCAAATCCACATGCTGAAATCCTAACCCCCCAAGGTGGTGGTATTAGAAGGTGGAGCCTTTTAGACGTACTTAGGTAATGAGGGTGAAGTCCTCATAAATGGGATTAATGTCCTTATAATAAAAGAGACCCCAGAGAGCTGCCTTGTCCCTTCCACCATGTGAGGACACAGCAAGAAGCTGGCAGTCTGCAACCCAGGGGCAGGCCCTCACCAGAACCTGACCATGCTGGCACCTGATCTTGAACTTCCCAGTCTCTAGAACTGGGAGACATAAATTTCTGTTGTTATGAGCCCCTCAGTCTAAGGTATTTGGTTATTATAGCAGCCCAAATAGACACAGACAGGCTCTGATGGTTAAGGGTTTGGAAGAAGCAAGACTGGGAAACGGCTGAGGAGGCCTGTGAAGGTGTCTGTGAGCTGACCTCTCAGGTAAACATGAAGTGGGGAGCTATTTGTGTCCCACATGAATGCTTTCCACAAGGCCTTGATACAGAAGGGGCCTTTGTGACTAGGTAAGTAGGATGGATGGCCTGCTCTGTGAGATGTTAGACTCCTTTACCAGATATCCCAATGCTCCCAAAAATTGGGTATCCCAGATACCTCAATGCTCACAAAGTGAGTGTGGTGGCAGGGAGGGAGGCTGTGCCTGTACTCAACAACCCCCTTCCTCTCAGCAAGTCTGACCTGCTGTGGCGGAGTGCGGGGACTTTTGGCAGCAGTGGCCAAGTGGCCCTGAGCTCTTGGAATGCTGTGATAACTGGAGGGCGGGGGAAAGGGCAGCCAGTTCCCCAGAGTTGGATTAGCTGTATTGGATTCTTTCCATGATGGAGGAGAAAATGCTTTGTTTCCAAATACTCTGGGTTTTGGTTGGCTTTTGTTGCTTGCCTTAGCTCTGCCAACACCACCATCCATATGCCGGTGGTTCTCAACTAGGGAAAATTTGGCTTTCAGGGAACACTTGGCAATATCTAGAGACATTCTGATTGTCACATCTTGGGAGGGGGATGCTGCTACTGGCATCTGGTGGATAGATGTCAGGAATGCAGCTAAACATCTTACAGCACCCAGGACAGCTCCACAACAAAGAATTATCTGGTTCAAAATGTCAAGAGTGTTGCAGTTGAGAAACTGTTTTATTCCATCAAGGTGTCTTCTAGATGTCTTAACGATAAAGGAACTTACCTGTAGTTAAAGAAAGAAAGGCAACTGCGTGCGGTGGCTCACACCTGTATTCCCAGCACTTTGGGAGGCTGAGGCGGGTGGATCGCTTGAGGTCAGGAGTTCAAGACCAGCCTGGCCTACATGGTGAAACCCCATCTCTACTAAAAATACAAAAATTAGCTGGGCATGGTGGTGGGTGCCTGTAATCTCAGCTACCCAGGAGGCTGAGGCAGAAGAATTGCTTGAACCTGGGAGCCAAGGTTGCAGTGAGCTGAGATTGTGCAACTGCACTCCAGCCTGGGTGACAGAGCAAGACTCTGTCCCCCCCACCCTCCCCCAACAAAAAAGGCAGTAGTATGTTTAGGAATTGTGTCCAGTTGCAAGTAACTGAAAATATGACTAAATGAGATTTTGTTTCTTCTCACGTAAGTTCCCATATTTGGTTCAGCTACTTTGAAATGTCAAAGCTGAGGCTGATTGTGATTCTATTTGCTTTTCTTCTTACTGCAAGATGGTCCACTAGAATGTACACACAACAAGGGCAAGGATATTTGTTTACTGCTATATCCCTGCAGCTTGGAAGAATGGCAGGTACTCATTAACTGACCGTTTGCTGAGTGGAGCGCCAGGCAGCAGAAAAAGAATGATATGCAAAAGAAGCAATAACTTTCATGTTAGGAAAATAAAACAGTCCTAGAAAATCCACAGACAACTTTCACTTGAGCTTCGCTGGCCAGAACTCAGGGACACCTGTAAGGGAGGCTGGAACATATAGTTTTTCAGCTGGGAATATTGTGCCAGAGAGTCAAAAATGTTGCTTTTCTGTAAGTAAGGGAGAAGTGGGGATGGATATCTAGTAGCAATAAAGACAGTTTTTGATGGGTCTTGGACATGGGCTTGCAGACTTATCTCTATGCAAGACCTTGAGCATGGAGAATGTGAGAGATTGCAAGATTGCAAGATCAGGACCGTGGAAACGAAAACTAGAGCAACTGCTTCTCAGAAAACTCATCAGAATCAGCAGAGTAAGAGCCTGGTGGTAAACTTGTGACTGCTTCAGGTCTGTGACTCAGACAGATGCCTTATTTGCATTCAATCTAATGAATCTGATGTTGACCACACAGTTTTAAAAAACCAAAAATAGACATAAAGGTTCAACAAATGAGCTGAGATTTATTACAGGTCAATCTGAAACTAAGAAGATAGTACATTGTTTAAATCAGACAGCCTCATCTTCTTGGGAACTTTATGGCTTTTGCATTTACAAATCTTGCTCTTGTCTTTAGTTGGGCGAGACTGTCTACACAGGGTTCCTGGGCTTTATGTACACTCAGGATTAACTCTGATCCTAACCATAACCCTAGCCCTAGCCCTAACATTAGCCTTATCCCTAACCCTAACTCTAGCCCTAGCCCTTGTCCTAGCCCTAACACTAACCCTAACCTTAGCCCAAGAAGGTAGGCTTGGTGCCTGTCTGTTTATGAATGATGAAACCTGCAAGGCTTAGACTAATTGCATCTGAGTTATTTTTGGCCCCAGCCCACAGGGCTGAATTTCTTTGTGTTGGATCATGTTTTCCCTGCTTTGCCCAGCAGTAAACTCAGATTAACAATCACAATGATTTAGAAATATTATTTTTTATTTTATCAGCACCAATTAGGAGTGGCTGCCACGGTGGAGTTTTTCTGGTCAAATATGAGGGATTGAACATATAATTTTACATGTGCTTTCTTCCGTGACTCCACTAAAATATTGGCAAAAGGGAAAAAGGTACAAATCTGTAAGGACAAAAGGAGCAAAAAAAGACAGCAGAGCAGCTGGGAGATGAAGACAGCTAATTCTTAAATGTCTACAGAAGGGCAGGGAGGAGCTAGCAAGACATTAGTTGAGTCTCACTGCAGAACTCCCCAAAGACTCAGGAGCTGGAGACATAAGCTATTCTAGAGGCAGGGGTAGGCTGGGGCTAAAAACAGGAAGACGCTTGAAAGTCTGAATGAAGAGTGATTGTATCCCAGATTCCTTACCCTGCTACAGCAAAAGATTTTTGGAGGCAAGTGTCTCTCTGGAGATGTTGAACCACAGAGCTTTTGGATTTTTATGTACCAGGCACAGTTGAGGACAGTTGTCAGGTGCCAGATTGAACATGGGGACTAATGGAAACCTAAAAAGAGGGTTTTCTAGCTTGCTTACCCACCTGTGGCTCCAAGAATGCTGGCAGGTGGGCTCATAGCTGCCAGGCAGAAGTGTGGAGAAGTCCTCTCTGGGGAGACCACCAACCAGAAGAGAGCTGCGCATTTTACTCACCACCAAAGGCCAGCGCCCCTCTCACTTGGTCTTTGCTGATGCCTAAGAACCAGAAAGTCCTGCCCATACAGAACTGTGCCTCAATCTTAAATATGAGAGGACAGCCAAGCTTTCTTGGAGAAAGCCACTAGGATGAAAGATAAGGTCAAAGTCAATCAACAGACTTTGGAGCAACTTGGAGAAAACAGAGTAGCTGCTCCCAATCATTTTCTATTTCCATTTCTTGCTAATTTCTTTTGTTAGCACTATCACTTTCTAACATTATATAGTACACCTATTAGTTTTTTGTTTACTCTTTGCCACCCTCAGTAGAATGTAAGCTCTACGAGGCCAGGGAGTGTGTCTTGTTCATTTTTCTCTCACCAGTACTCATGACTGGCACAAGGGGAGTCCCAACAAACGTTGTTGATCAGCCTGGCATGGGGATCCACACCCGTATTTCCTGCACTTTGGGAGGCTGATGTGGGAGGATTGTTTGAGCCCAGGAGTTCTAGACCAGCGTGGGCAGCACAGTAAGACCCTGTCCCTACAAAAAATAAAAAAATTAGATGGGCATGGTGTTCTGTGCTTGTGGTCCCAGCTACTTGGTGGGAGGGTCACTTGAGCCCAGGAGGTCGAGGCTGTAGTGACCTGTGATCACACCACTGTACTCCAGCTGGGGTGACAGAGTGAGACCCTGTCTCAAAAACAAAAAATCCTGCAACAAACACACCAAATATTGTTGACTGAATGAATAAAAACTGTATCCATAATAGAAAACAGAGTGCTATAAAAAAGCATTAAAAAGCAGAAAATACTTTGGAACAGTAACAGTATAATAAGACATTTTAAAGAATTCAATAGGAGATTTGCAAAATAAAATTGAGAAAATATCCTCAAGATACAGAATAAAATGATGAAAGATAATAATGGAAACATAAGAAAATTAGATACAGCACAGAATCTTAACATCAATCTAATGGGAATTCCAGAAAGGAAGGACAGAAAATTTGGATAGAATTCAGGCATTCACTGGGTATCTGGGTAAATAAATGACAACAGAATTGTCTCAAGGCACATGATTGTGAAATTTCAGATTCCAAGGGATAATAAGAAGATCCTGCAAAGCTTCCAGAGAGTACAAGGAGACCACAAACAAAAGATGAGTATCAGAATGATGTTGGACTTGTCAATGACAGCACGGGAAACCAGAGACAATGAGATGATAACCTCAAAAACTGAGAGAAGTTGGTCACAACTTTTAAATTCTGTATATAGCCAAGCAATTAAGTTAATGTGATGGTGAAATAAAGAATGGTTCAGATATGCCAGGTCATAGAAGTGTACTTCTCAGGCATCCTGTCTTGAGGCACTACAGAGAAAGTGGCAAAATTAGTGAATAAACCAAGAGAGAGGAAGATCTTTGATCCAACAAACAGAGCATGGGAGACAGGAAAGGAATTCCCATGCTGAGAGTAGTTTCAGGAAGGGAGCCACTCATCAAGCTGAGAGAGTGTCCAGTCCAGAGAGTGGGCAGGGAGTGGGCAGGGCCCCAGGACGTGTGCCTCTGAGAAATACATTGAACTAATGGATTAACTGATATACTTGTATGGAGATGAGTTTTTAGTTCTGTTTGGGTAGAGTCTGGGGATAGTTTGAGAAAGTGTTAATTATGGGTACATAGAAAACTAAACAAATGAAAAACTAAGGCAATTATTCGGGAAAAACAAAAAGTCATACAAGAAAGGATATGTGATCATAACATACCAAATGACAAAGCTGTGAATTACATTTTTATAGCCAATAATACAAACTTTGAATAGTAACTTAACAAATCTTGATATAATTTTACTGAGAGAATGATAGAAAAGGGATATAGAGGTGATAGGTGGGTTAAAAGAGCTAAATCTCTGTTTTCTATTTTAGGAAGTAAAAAGTTAAAATCTTGAAGTGAAAAACAAAATGAAAAAATATTCTGAAAGCATGTGATCTAGAAATATGACGGTAAACAAGAGAAGAAACACACGACACATTTGAAAGTGATTGCTTTGGGGCGTGAGGCCTGGGTAGAGGGAGGAGTGGGCCAGGGAATATTTTTCTTGTTACAAGTCTTGTGGTTCTGTTCAACTCTTTAAACTGCATAATGAAGTCTTTTGATAATTAAAAAAAACAGTTAAATTACAGCAGTATGGTAATGAGGGGATGGTCTTATATACCATCTCATCTGTAATCTGTTGGCCTCTTGGTGCAGTACTAACAGTGAGGGTTTGGAGACAGCTGCACCATTGGGGCCTAGTCATGCGGAACGTGGTGTCTTCTTTGAAGCAGTCATAAGCTTATCATGTTCTTTCACTCTCTGCTGGAATAGAAGGTCTGGGAACCAAGAGTCTCTCACTACACACTTAAGGATAAGCATGCAAATAGCACACAAACATTAGGTTATTTCTCCTAGCTGAAAAAAATTTACTTTTTATCCCACTTTCTCCTTTAGCTATTGCTTTATTTTTCTGCATCGCTTTACAGTCATATTTCTCTAAATAGTTGTTCACACCCATTGTCTCTAATTCTTTTCCCCCTTTCTTTTTGAACTCACTCCAACAAGCTTTCATTCCCATGACTCCACTAAAAACAGCTCTTTTTAACATCTTCAATGGCCTCTCTGTTACTAAATTTAATGGTGAATTCAGTTTTTCTTTTACTTAAGGAATTGGCAGCATTTGATGCAGTTGGCGATATGGAATTCCCTGAGACACTTTCTTTGCTTAGCACTGACTGAGCTCATTCTCCTGGTTTTCTTGCTGTTGGCTGCTCCTTCGCTCTCTTTTGTGGGTTGCTCCTAATTTCTCTAGCCTCTTAATGCAGAAGTGCTCAGGGAATGTTCTCGGACAGCTTCTCTTCCCTACCTATACTCATTCCCGGCTCGTTCTCTTGCAGTCTCATTACTTTAAATATGATCTATAAGTTGATGAGTTCCAAATTGGTATCAGTCCAGATCTCTCCTTTGAACTTCAGACTCACGGATCCAATTTCACACTTGGTCTTTCTACTTGGATGTGTCTAAAAGGAAATTTTTATTGGATCCCAAACCAAACTCCTGATCTTCTCCCAGCAAACCTGCTCTTCCCAAGACCTTTCCCACATGAGCTAGGGGCTATTCCATCCTTCTAGTGGCTCAGTCTAAACCTTGGTGTTGTCTTCATGTCTCTTCTTTCCCTTGAACCTCACATCCCACCAGTCAAAAACTCCTGTTGCCTATACTTTCCAAATGTACCTAGAACATGACCGCTTCTCATCACCTGTCCTGCTGCTTCTCTAGTCCCAGCAACTGTGAGTTCCCACCTGGATTATTGCAAAAACCTCCTAACTAGTCTTCCTGTGTCTGCCTTTACCTGTTTGCACTCTGTTAAAACAAAAATTCAATAGTTAGAACAATCCTTTTGAAACCTAAGTCAGACCACGTCACCTCTCTGCTCAAACCACTGCATTGGCTTCTCACATGACTCTTCTTCTATGCATGTCATTTTTTCCTACCTTTATAGAAGATTTTCTTATAAAATTTTGAAGTCACATGCTTAAATTCATAAGATCTCATGATACACTTTCTTGATGGAATTACCTTTAATCAATATAAAATGATATTATAAAATTCAATGCCTGTTTCAGCCTCAAGTTCTATCTTATTATGAATAGATTAATATTACCACCAACTTTAAAAAAGTATTAAAACTTTTTCGAAAAAAGTTTCTCTTTTAAACTTTTTTTTTCTCTGTTACTGTATTAGGATAGCTTCAGCTATTCTGCAATAACATACAGACCTCGAATATCTCTTTATGTAACATTTTATTTCTCGCTCATATTGGATATCCAGAGCAGGCTGGAAGAGGGACTCAGCTAACTGATGCTTCTGGTTTCATTGCAGAGGAGGAGAGAATCTGGAGGTTCACACAGGGGCTTTTCACTGCTTCAGCCTGGAAGCATTTTATTGTCCAGAACCAGTCTTCACTGTGCCCCGCAGGGAGAAAATAAATGGAATTTGGTGAACAAAAAGCATAATCTTTGCCTTAGTTATGTATCTGAGAATCAAAGAGAGTATATATGCTGTCATGGAATTCCTGTATTTTGGTTATAACGTATACTTTATTATTTTAAAAAATCTCATTTCTACAATCCCAAAGTCAACTCTCTTCTTATCTCCTGCTGCTGCTGCTGCTTTTTTTTTTTTTTAACCATACACCAAATTCATTTCTTGTGTAAGATATAAAATATACAAGCCATGAAGGAAAACTCTGATAAAATTAATTACCTTAAAACAAAAATACCATAGACTGGATGAAAACTTTTAAAAAAGAAGACATTTCTTTTATATTTAGTAAGTATGAATCTATAAAGTAATGAATATGTATTTTATCAAGTTGACATATATATTTACATAAAGAATGCCTTTATGTTTTATTTTTATTTTTTTCCTTCTGACTTTTATTTTAGGTTTGGGGGAACATGTGAAGGTTTGTTACATGGGTAAATGATGTGTTGCTTATCTCCTGCTTCTAAGTTAGGGTATGTGCAGTCTCTGTTTTTGTCCTGGGGAAAAAATACTGTAGAACTAAGCACCTCTTCCAGTTTAAAAAATCTGCTGGGCATGGTGGCTCACACCTGTAATCCCAGCACTTTGGGAGGCTGAGGCAGGTGGATCACCTGAGGTCAGGAGTTTGAGACCAGCCCAGCTAAAATGGTGAAACCCCATCTCTACCAAAAATACAAAATTAGCCGGGTGTTGTGCCATGTGCCTGTAATCCCAGCTACTTGGGAGGCTGAGACAGGAGAATTGCTTGAACCTGGGAGGCAGAGGCTGCAGTGAGCAGAGATTGCACCACTGTGCTCCAGCCTTGGTGAGACAGAGTGAGACCCCTTCTCAAAAAACAGAAAAAAAAAAAAGAAAAAAAATATATATCTTTACAACATCCTCAAGCCCTAGGTGTAATTATCATCATTGTGGAGACTGGAAAACATACACCACAGAGGTTATGTACTTTATCCAAGGTCACATAGAAAATGAGGGAGAGACCCAGGATGCCAATTTGAGGTCCTGATTTCTGGCTTGTCTTCAGGGCCCATTCTGCATTGCCGGAGGAAAGACTTTGTCGGAGATAAAGGCTCATCTTCCCATGGTTCCTTCTAGCCCCATAGCTCTTGGCTGCCCTCTCTTGACTTCCTCCGCTATGACCCAGTGAAAAGTTCCTGCTGCAATTAACACCTAATGCTCTCCAGTCTCTGAGGTTCAACCTGTATCCTCTCTTCTTGATATTTCATGCCCCATCTCCTCTGATTCCTAGGTGCTAAGTATATAGTAGGGTTAGTAATATTCCTATTGATTACTGTTGGAGAGCAGCAACTCTGAAGGGGCGTTAGAGTACTTTGAGGAGTTCCTGCTATCTGCTGATCACTGTACAGACATAATCCCAGAAATTCCTCATGACAATGCCAAAAAGAAGTACTATTAAGTCTCTTTTACAAATAAGAATGAAGTGCAGAGAGGATATAGTAATATGTTCAAAATAACATGCAGAGAGGATACAGTAACGGTTTACTTGTTGACATTTATTCTACATACTTTTTAAACAAAATCATGCTTTAAGTTCTGGGATACATGTGCAGAACGTGCAAGTTTGTTACATAGGTATGCATGTGCCATGGTGGTTTGCTGCACCCATCAATCCGTCATCTATGTTTTCAACCCTGTATGCATTAAGTATTTGTCCTAATGCTCTCTCTCTCCTTCCCCCTCAACCCCCAACAGGCCCCGTGTGTAATGTTCTCCTTCCTGTGTCTATGTGTTCTTATTGTTCAACTCCCACTTATGAGTGAGAATATGTGGTGTTTGGTTTTCTGTTCCTGTGTTAGTTTGCTGAGAATGATGGTTTCCAGCTTCATCCATGTCCCTGCAAAGGATGTGAACTCATTCTTTTTTATGGCTGCAGAGTACTCCGTGGTATATATGTACCACATTTTCTTTATCCAGTGTATCATTGATGGGCATCTGGGTTGGTTCCAAGTCTTTGCTATTGTGAATAGTGCTGCAATAAACATATGTGTGCATGTGTCTTTACAGTAGAATGATTTATAATCCTTTGGGTGTATATTCAATGATGATATTGCTGAGTCAAATGATGTTTCTGGTTCTAGATCCTTGAGGAATAGCCACATTGTCTTCCACAATGGTTGAACTAATTTACACTCCCACTAACAGTGTAGAAGCATTCCTATTTCTCTACATCTTCTCCAGCATCTGTTATTTCCTGACTTTTTGATGATCGCCATTCTAACTGGCGTGAGATGGTATCTCATTGTGATTTTGATTTGCATTTCTCTAACGACCAGTGATGACGAGCTTTTTAAAATATGTTTGTTGGCCACATAAATGTCTTCTTTTGAGAATTGTCTGTTCATATCCTTTGCCCGTTTTTTGATAGGGTTGTTTGTTTTTTTTCTTGTAAATTTGTTTAAGTTCCTTGTAGATTCTGGATAGCAAGCCTTTGTCAGATGGGTAGCTGGCAAAAATGTTCTCCCATTCTGTAGGTTGCTTGTTCATTCTGATGATAGTTTCTTTTGTTTTACGGAAGCTCTTTAGTTTAATTGGATCCCATTTGTCAATTTTGTCTTTTGTCGCATTGCTTTTGGTGTTTTAGTCATAAAGTCTTTGCCCATGCTTTTGTCCTGAATGGTATTACCTAGGTTTTCTTCAGGGTTTTTATGACTTTAGATTTTATGTTTAAATCTTTAATCTATCTTAATTTTTTAATAAGGTGTAAGGAATGGGTCCAGTTTCAGTTTTCTGTGTATGGCTAGCCAGTTTTCCCAGCACCATTTATTAAATAGGGAATCCTTTCCCCAGTACTTGTTTTTGTCAGGTTTGTTGAAGATCAGATGGTTGTAGATGTGTGGTGTGATTTCTGAGACCTCTGTTCTGTTTCATAGGTCTATATATCTGTTTTGGTACCAGTACCATGCTGTTTTGGTTACTGCAGCCTTATAGTATAATTTGAAGTCAGGTAGCATAATGCCTCCAGCTTTGTTCTTTTTACTTACTATTGTTTTGGCTATATGGGCTCTTTCTTGGTTCCATATGATATTTAAAGTAGTTTTTTTCTAATTCTGTGAAGAAAGTCAAAGGTAACTTGATGGAAATAGCATTGACTCCACAAGTTACTTTGAGCAGTATGGCCATTTTCACAATACTGATTCTTCCTATCCATGTTCATGGAATGTTTTTCCATTTGTTTGTGTCCTCTCTTATTTCCTTGAGCAGTGGTTTGTAGTTCTCCTTGAAAAGGTCCTGCATGTCCCTTGTAAGTTGGATTCCTAGGCATTTTATTCTTTTTGTAGCAATTGTGAATGGGAGTTTGTTCATGATTTGGCTCTCTGTTTGTCTATTATTGGTGTATAGGAATGCTTGTGATTTTGCACATTGATTTTGTATCCTGAGACTTTGCTGAAGTTGCTTATCAGCTTAAGGAGATTTTAAGGGTTTTAGACAATGGGGTTTTCTAAATATGCAATCATGTCATCTGCAAATAGAGACAATTTGAGTTTCTCTCGTCCTATTTGAATACCCTTTATTTCTTTCTCTTGCCTGATTGCCCTGGCCAGAACTTCCAATAATATGTTGAATAGGAGTGGTGAGAGAGGGCATCCTGGTCTAGTGCCAGTTTCCTTTGTCAGATGGGTAGCTTGCAAAATTTCCAGGTTTTGCCCATTCAGTATGATATTGGCTATGGGTTTGTCATAAATACTCTTATTATTTTGAGATATGTTCCATCAGTACCTCATTTATTGAGAGTTTTTAGCATGAAGGGCTGTTGAATTTTGTCAAAGGCCTTTGCTACATCTATTGAGATAGTCATGTGTTTTTTGTCATTGGTTCTGTTTATGTGATGGCTTACATTTTTTGATTTGCATATGTTGAGCCAGTCTTGCATCCCAGGGATGAAGCCCACTTGACCATGTTGCATAAGCTTTTTGATGTACTGCTGGATTTGGTTTGCCAGTATTTTACTGAGGATTTTCATATGGATGTTCTTCAGGCCTGAAATTTTCAGGCCTGAAATTTTCTTTTTTTGTTGTGTCTCTGCCAGGTTTTGGTATCAGGATAATGTTGGCCTCATAAAATGAGTTAGGGAGCAGTCCCTCTTTTTCTATTGTTTAGAATAGTTTCAGAAGGAATGGAACCAGCTCCTGTTTGTACCTCTGGTAGAATTTGGCTGTGAATCTGTCTGGTCCCGGGCTTTTTTTGGTTGGTAGGTTGTTAATTACCACCTAAATTTCAAAACTTGTTATGGGTCTATTCAGAGATTTGACTTCTTCCTGGTTTTGTCTTGGAGGGTATATGTGTCCAGGAATTTATCCATTTCTTCTAGATTTTCTGGTTTATTTGCATAGAGGTGTTTGCAGTATTTTCTGATGGTAGCTTGTATTTCTGTGGGATCAGTGGTGACATCCCCATTATTTTTTATTGTGTTTATTTGATTTTCTCTCTTTTCTTCTTTATTAGTCTGGCTAGCAGTCTATCTATTTTGTTAATTTTTTTAAAAAACCGGCTCCTGGATTCATTGTTTTTTTTGGAAGGGTTTTTTGTATCTCTATCTCCTTCAGTTCTGCTCTGATCTTAATTATTTCTTGTCTTCTGCTAGCTTTTGAATTTATTTGCTCTTACTTCTCTAGTTCTTTTCATTGTGATGTTAGGGTGTCGATTTTAGATCTTTCCCACTTTCTTATGTGGGCATTTAGTGCTATAAATTTTCCTCTTAACACTGCATTAGCTGTGTTCCAGAGATTCTGCTATGTTGTCTGTTTGTTCTCATTGGTTTCAAAGAACTTACTTATTTTTGCCTTAATTTCTTTATATATCCAGCAGACATTCAGGTGCGGGTTGTTCAGTTTCCATGTAGTTGTGTGGTTTTGAGTGAGTTGCTTAATACTGAGTTCTAATACTTACCTGGCAGGGGAGATACCCATGATCACGAAGGTGGTTTTCCCAGGGCGAGGCTTATCCATTGCACTCCGGATGTGCTGACCCCTGCGATTTCCCCAAATGTGGGAAACTCGACTGCATAATTTGTGGTAGTGGGGGACTGCGTTCGCGCTTTCCCCTGAGAAAGAAAAAAAAAAATACTGAGTTCTAATTTTATTGTACTGTGGTCTGAGAGACTGTTTGTTATGATTTCCGTTCTTTTGCGTTTGCTGAGGAGTATTTTACTTTCAATTATGAGGTCGATTTTAGAATAAGTACGATGTGGTGCTGAGAAGAATGTATATTCTGTTGATTTGGGGTGGAGAGTTCTGTAGATGTCTATTTGGTCTGCTTGGTCCAGAGCTGAGTTCAAATCCTGAATATCCTTGTTAATTTTCTGTCTCATTGATCTGTCTAGTATTTATAGTGGTTGTAAATATCTCCCACTACTATTACATGGGAGTCTAAGTCTCTTTGTGGGTCTCTAAGAACTTTCTTTATGAATCTTGGTGCTCCTGTATTAGGTGTATATACATTTAGGATAGTTAGCTCTTCTCATTGCATTCACCTCTTTACCATTGTGTAATGTCCTTCTTTGTCTTTTCAAATCTTTGTTGGTTTAAAGTCTGTTTTATCAGAGAGCAAGATTGCAACTCCCGCCTTTTTTGCTTTCTATTTGCTTGGTAAATATTCCTCCATCCCTTTATTTTGAGTCTATGCGTGTCTTTGCATGTGAGATGGGTCTCCTAAATATAGCACACCAATGGGTCTTGGCTCTTTATCCAATTTGCCTGTCTGTTTCTTTTAATTGGGGGCATTTAGCCTATTTACATTTAAGGTTAATATTGTTATGTGTAAATTAGATTCTGTCATCATAATGCTAGCTGATTATTTTGCACATTAGTTGATGCAGTTTCTTCATAGTGTCACTGGTCTTTTTATTTTGGTATGTTTTTGCAATGGCCGGTACCAGTTTTTTCTTTCCATATTTAGTGCTTCCTTCAGGAGCTCTTGTAAGGCAGGCCTGGTGGTGACAAAATCCCTTAGCATTTGCTTGTTTGTAAAGGATTTTATTTCTTCCTCACTTATGAAGCTTAGTTAGTTGGATATGAAATTCTGGGCTGAAAATTCTTTTCTTTAAGAATGTTGAATATTGGCCCACACTCTCTTCTGGCTTGTGGGGTTTCTGCAGAGAGGTCTGCTGTTAGTCTGATGGGCTTCCCTTGTGTGTAACCTGACCTTTCTCTCCGGCTGCTTTTAACATTTTTTGCTTTGTTTCAACCTTGGTGAATCTGACGATTATGTACCTTGGGGTTGCTCTTCTCGAGGAGTATCTTAGTGTTGTTCCTGTATTTCCTGAATTTGAATGTTGACGTGTCTTGCTAGGTTGGGGAAGTACTCCTCTGTCATTTCAGGTATATCAATCAATTGTAGGTTTGGTCTTTTCACATAGTCCTATATTTCTTGAAGGTTTTATTTGTACCTTTTCATTCTTTTTCCTCTAAACTTGTCGTCACGCCTTATTTTCTTAAATTGATCTTAATCTCTGATATCCTTTCTTCTGCTTTATCGATTGAGCTATTGATACTTGTGTATGCTGCACAAAGTTCTCGTGCTGTATTTTTCATCTCCCTCAGGTCATTTATGTTCTTCTCCAAACTGGTTATTCTACTTGGTAATTCCTCTGTAACCTTTTATCAAGGTCTCAGCTTCCTTGCATTGGGTTAGAACATGTCCTTTAGCTCAGAGGAGTTTCTTGTTACCCACCTTCTGAAGCCTACTCCTGTCAATTCATCAAACTCATTCTCCATCCAGTTTTGTGCCCTTGCTGGAGAGGCATTGTGATCATTTGGAGGAGAAGAGGCATTCTGGTTTTTGTAATTTTCAGCATTTTTGTGCTGGTTTTTGCTTATCTTCATGGATTTATCTACCTTTGATCTTTGACGTGATGGCCTTTGCATGGGGTTTTTGTGTGGGTGTTTTTATTGTTGATGTTGATGTTATTGCTTTCTGTTTGTTAGTTTTTCTTCTAACAGGCAGGGCCCTCTTCTGCAGGTCTGCTGGAGTTTGCTGGAGGTCCACTCCAGACCCTGTTTGCCTGGGTATCACCAGCGGAGGCTGCAGAACAGCAAAGATTACTGCCTGCTCTTTCCTTTGGAAGCTTTGTCCCAGAGGGGGCACCTGTCAGATGCCAGCTGGAGCTCTCCTGTATGAGGTGTCTGTCCATTCCTGCTGGGAGGTGTCTCCCAGTCAGGAGGCACAGTGGTCGGGGGCCCATTTGAAGAGGCAGTTTGCCCCTTAGCAGAGCTCAAGCACTGTGCTGGGAGATCCGCTGCTCTCTTCAGAACCTGCAGGCAGGAAAGTTTAAGTCTGCTGAAGCTGCGTCCAGAGCCGCTCCTTCCCCTAGCTGCTCTGTCCCAGGGAGATGGGAGTTTCATCTATACACCCTGATTGGGGCTGCTGCTTTTCCTTCAGAAATGCCCTTCCCACTAAGGAGGAATCTAGGGAGGCAGTTTCTGGCCACAGCCATTTTGTCATGCTGCAGTGAGTTCCACCCAGTCCAAACTTCCCTCCAGCTTTCTTAATACTGTGAAGGGAAAACCGCCTACTCAAGCCTCAGTAATGGTGGATTCCCTCCTTCCACCAAGCTCGATTGTCCCAGGTTGACTTCAGACTGCTGTGCTGGCAGCAAGAATTCAAGCCAGTGGTTCTTAGCTTGCTGGGTTCCATGGGAATGCGACTCACTGAGCGAGACCACTTGGCTCCCTGGCTTCAGCCTCCTTTCCAGGGGAGTGAACAGTTCTGTCTTGCTGGGGTTCCATGTGCTACTGTAGTATGAAAGAAAACTCCTGCAGCTAGCTTGGTGTCTGTCCAAACAGTCACCCAGTTTTGTGTTTGAAACCCAGGGCTCTCGTGGTGTAGGCACATGAGGGAATCTCCTGGTCTGTAGGTTGCAAAAACCGTGAGATAAGTATAGTATCTGGGCCGGATAGCACAGTACCTCACAGTTTCCCTTGGCTAGGGGAGGGAGGTCCCTGGCCCCTTGCACTTTCTGGATGAGACGATGCCCCACCCTGCTTCTGCTCACCCTCTGTGGGCTGCATCCACTGTCTAACCAGTCCCAGTGAGTTGAACCAAGTACCTCAGTTGGAAATGCAGAAATCACCCATGTTCTGCATTGATCTCACTGGGAGCTGCAGACCAGAGCTGTTCCTATTTGACCATCTTGCCAGATCCCCCCTATTCTACATACAGTTAAAGAACATTTATTATCTGCCAGACACTGTGCTAGATGTTGGAATGCAATAAATTAAAGTCTCTGCATTGAACAGTTAGTAAGAGATGTATCTGAGTTTTGGAACCAGGTTTATTCTGGTTTAAAATTTTTTTCTTTTTAATAAAACAACACCATGATGCCTACCCTCCTTCAAGAGTTATTCTGGTTGCTACTTTATTTATGAAGTTCCTCCTGATTCCTTTTTTCTCCCTCCAAAATCAGATACAAAAGCACAATTAAAGTCTTGGTTCCTGGAAGTCTCTAGGGTTACAAAAGTGTAATTTTGGTATTCTCTCTGTCTCTTGGTCTCAAAATGGAAAATTTGGATGACCTCTTCAGGGGATGGCAAGGTATATTACTTATGAATTGTTATCTCACTTGAACTCCTTAGCAGAAATTGCTAAAAAATAATACCCTTTCCAAGTTTCAGCCTGGGAATCCTTCTCTCTGCTTCCTCTCTGGTCTATCATGAGCTTCTGTGAGAGACTTTTGAACCCCAAGGCTCTTCTCTAACACATAACGCAATGTGGGATTTTGAATGGGACGATCTGTTTGCATTTTGTTAGGGACAAGGTCTCGGGATCCTGTGAGCCAGGGCCTCCCTTGTTTGGGCTTTGGGTAACGAAACCCCATTATTCACCCCATAGCAGAATGAATAAACCACCATACAGATCTGGATCAATTCTTACCTCTTCCAGTTATTAGCTGTAGGACCTTGAATATGCAAGTTATTTAACCTCTCCAAGATTAAGCTTCTTTATTTCTAAAGAATCATAGTACTACTTTAATGAGATATTGTGAGATTAAATGACACAATGTGTGCAAAATGCACAAAGTCGGTGCTTGATAAAGAAAGATTCTTTTCTTTGTTGGTTGTGATGCCCTCTTGTCCCACTTTGAGCTATACCCTGTGTATTAGTCAGGGTTTTCCAGAGAAATCGAACCAATGAGATGTATATATATGTAGAAAAATACTTCTTATAAAGAATTGGCTCATGCAATTATGGAGGCTGACAAGCCCCAAGATCCGCAGTGGGCAAGCTAGAGACCCAGGAAAGGATAGTTTCAGTCTGAAGGCCAGTAGGCTTGAGAGCCAGGAAGAGCCGAGGTTTCAGTTGGAGTATGAAATCAGGAAAAATCCATTTGTCAGCTTGAAGGCCATCCATCAGCAGAAATTACCTCTTATTTGAGGGATGATCAAGTTTTTATTTTATTCAGGCCTCCAACTGGTTGGATGAGGGCCATTCGTATTATGGAAGACAGTCTGCTTTACTCAGTCTACTGGTTTAAATGTTAATTTCTTTTTCTTTCTTTCTTTCTTTTTTTTTTTTTTTTTGAGGCAGAGTCTCCATTTGTCACCTAGGCTAGAGTGCAATGGCGCCATCTCGGCTCACTGCAATTCTCCACCTCCTGGGTTCAAGCGACCCTCCCACCTCAGCCTCCTGAGTAGCTGGGACCACAGCATGCGTCACCATGCCTGGCTACTTTTTTTGCATTTTTAGTAGAGATGGGTTTCACCATGTTGGCCAGGCTGGCCTTGAACTGCTGACCTCAAGTGATCTGCCTGCCTAGGCCTCACAAATTCCTGGGATTACAGGTGTAACTCACTGCACCCAGCCTTAAATGTTAATTTATTCTGAAACACTCACAGACATACCCAGAATAACATTTGACCAAATATCTGGGCACCACATAGCCCAGTCAAGCTGATACATAAAATTAACAATCACACCCTGATTTAAGGGTATTGAGGATATGTTATCAGTTGCAATGGGGCCAGTTCCCACTGTTTTCTGATGAATATCAGGTCACAAAATCAAACTTGATATCCTTTACTTTATCTAGTACCTCTCCACAGAAGATGCACAGGCAGTATTTGTTGCGTGTAAATAAATGCAGTTATAAATTGGAAGATCAGGTCTTCTGTAAGCTGACAAGGACAGACGTGTGACTTCTCCAAGTGAGAAAATAGAGGCCGAAGCTGGGACATACACTCCTTGGTTCTCCAATCCCACACACAATGAGATGGGGCTGCTGTGACGTCATCTGACAATTCATATCCTGCTTTGACATCTCCAAGTATTGAGATCAGTGAATCCCACCCAGCCCTCACCCCTGTGCCTCTAGACTATTGCTCTGGACTCTCTGATGCTATGCCACCACCTCAAAAGCATGCCTGCTCTGCAGCCTTCTGCCTGGAGGCAGCTCATCCTCCTGTTTTCCTGAACCACAGAGCTTTATTGTCATCTGTACCCTGGAGTAAGTGGCAATTCAGGCTCCTCTAATTCTAAAATTAAAGCAAATTCCTGGCCCATTTTATATCTTTCAGGACTATAACTGAGTTGGAAATTGCAGTAAACATGTAAGTGCTGAGTGTTAGTAATAGTGGAAAGGGAGTGGACTTGAAGTCTGACCTAGGTTCAAGTCATAGCCACGCCATTAATTAGCTGTGTGATTCTGAGCAAGTTTCTTAACGTTTCCCTGCTTCGTGTCTTCATCTGAAGGTGGATATAATAGTTCTTACCTTGCAGGGTGGTTTTCAGGGTTAGGACGGGAGTCCACTCTTCTTCCTGTCCCTGTTTCTGAGTATTGAGCCACGTATGGACATGTGCTTTTCTTGGCTGGACCTGTTACTTACTGCTTCTTACTGGTAAGAAAACAAAATGCTGCTGGTATCACTGGCCTGAGAAGCCTGACTCTCTATCTTGAATTGCAGGTGGGTCCTTTTTTTTTTTTTTTTTTTTTTTGAGATAGAATCTCACTCTGTCGCCCAGGCTGGCATGCAGTGGCCAGATCTCAGCTCACTGCAAACTCTTCCTCCTAGGTTAAGTGATTTTCATGCCTCAGCCTCCTGAGTAGCTGCCATTACAGGTGCCTGCCACCATGCCTGTCTAATTTTTGTATTTTTAGTAGAGACGGGATTTTGCCATGTTGGCCAGGCTGATCTTGAATTCCTAACCTCAAATGATCCACCCACCTCAGCCTGCCAAAGTGCTAGAATTACAGGCATGAGCCACACCTGGCCAAGCACAGGTAGGTTCTGAATTTCAGTTTTCAAGAAGGTCCCTTTAGGGTCATGATCAGGAAGCATCCCTGAAATGCCCCTAAGTTTCTGTGAGGAAGAAATGCTTAAGAGGGTGTTTGGGAGGTACTGGATAGGCTGTCTGCTCTCCACTTGCTGGATCATCTACTTTGCTTTAGAATCTTGCTTCTTTAGGCATTTTGTAAGGCTGAATGGTGGTCCTCCAATGACATCCACACTTGAATCCTGTTCCTTTCCATGGCAAAAAGTGCTTTGTAGATGTAATTAAGGTTATAGAACTCAAGATGGAGAGATTATCTTGGATTATCTAGGTGGGCTTAATCTAATCTCTAGAGTCTTTAGAAGCGGAGAAATTTACCTGGTTAGAGTCAGAGAGAAGTGGTAGGGGAGGAAGCAAGAGAGATGAGGCAGAAAGAGAGGTCCTATAGGCGACAGCAAGCTTTCTAATTCTCAACCCCTGATTGAGAGCATCCATTCAGCACTGCAGGCATCTTTCAAGCAAAGGCAGAGAGAAGAAGAGGGAGAAAAAACATGCTGAGGGAAAACATGTTGAGAAAAGATAACCAGAGGGGGCTAAGACATGCATTCTCAGAGCACCCACCCCCTTCACCTACCTGCGACGAGGTGGAATAAATGCAGGAGTGAGGTAGAGGCAGAGATATCCTGGGAGGATGGAGCATCTATCCTGTCTTTTCCATGGAAATATAAATATCTTGGGGTGGCAAAGGCGGGGAATGGAAGAAGGTGTGGAGAAGGGCGGGGGCGGGGGCTCAACATTCTTCTCTAACACACATTAAAGAATTGTGTTTACATGTGGGTGTGTGGCTGGGGTGCTGCATTTCCTCCTCTTTTATGGAACATTTTTGTCTTAGTGCTTAGATTATTGGAGACTTTCAGCAGCACCTGTGCAGGAACAATGTCTAAGGCAGGAGGAAGGAAATGAGGATGATATTAAAGTGAAACAAAGCATGAAGTCCTTGAATATGAGGTCATCTGGTCCAACTTCCTATTGTATTTGCAAACTTCCTTGGCTCTGGGGTTGGGCATACATGTCAGACGAAGGGAATAAGATCACCCTATCTCTCCAGCCACAGTGGTTGAGACTTTGGGTAGTGCATCTGCCCCCTTTGGAACCAGTGAGATGCCATTGCAGGACTCCCACTAATACTGTGGGAGAAGTGTGTCGTTTTTCCCACTGGACTTATACAAATGAAGATGTAAGTCCAGAGCTGCTAAAGGTCACTCTGCCACCAAGAGGAGAGGGCTTGTTGAGAGTGAAACCCACATGGGGTGGACAGAGCAGGGGGATGGAGAAAAAATTGACCCTAGGAGTCTTGTTTACATGTTAGAGTTCTTCAGTCATACTCACCCATCAATGAGAATGCTTGATTGAGTTTGAGTTGAGTTTTCTATTTGCAATCAGAATATTCCTGATAGATATGGTTTCACTATGTAGACATAGGCAATGTGAGGACTAGAGTAGGGGAAGTGACATCTCCAATGTCACATGCATAACAAGTAGGATTTGTCGTCTCAGCCATTCGCTTCTATAGCACCTCAGAATCAGGAAACCAGCTACACTCGGAATACATAGAGTTTGCACCGATAGCTCTGTAATCTATGCAACTTGTTTCTGAATCCCCTCACAATTGGTTTTAAGGGCTGTTCCTGGTTGTCATATTCTCCTATTCTAGTACTTCTGGTAATAGCTGGAATTGAGTCAAACACTCTTACCATACAATTGAATTAACATGTTTAATTGACAGGGAACATAACATCATACACACACACACACACACACACACACACACAACATTTAATAAGTGATGCTTTACATCTGGAGAGAGGGCTACTTTTGTTTTTTTTTTTTTTTTTGGTACAGATGGGGTCTCACGCTATTGTCCAGACTGGTCTCAAACTCCTGGGCTCGAGTGACCCACCTACCTTGGCTTTCCAAAATGCTGGGATTATAGGTGTGAGCCATCATGCCTGGCTGAGATACTTTTAATCCAGAAGTCACCATTTTCCTGTTTTAAAGATATGTCCCTGAATGCTCCTCATGGTCAATGTTGGTCATTCATTTATTTGGTTTGCTTCTTCCCTTTCTGCACTCTAATGGTACCAAATCCTGAAAGTGGAGAGGATATTCTTTCTGCTGATTTGCTACCTCTTTGTACCCATGATATACATGCATTCACACAGGTGCTCGTATTGGGATCGGCTATGGAGACTTCTTTCTGAGAACCTTTAATTTATTCACTCATTCAATAATGATTGAACGTTCACTATGTGCCGCACACAAAGCTATGAACAACAAAGACGAATCTCAGCCCTCACGGACGGTCACAGTACATTCCACAGGGTCTGGAAGCTGTGTTATGTTTCTTGTAGCTTCTCTAGATTTACACAGCCTGTGGATTTACGTTGAGAATTCTTTGCTTGTTGTGTACAGGGTGAGGGTTGCTGGAAGGGAGGGAAACATCATTTCACTGGTGATAATCATCTTTCTGTTTTTAATCCTTCCCCCTGTTGGCTGGAGACTCATTTCCTGTTCCCCTTTGTTTCTCCCTTCCTGTTGATCCGCTAAAGACCTCTCTACCCACTGATTCCTCTGGCCCCTTTGTAGTGCATTCTAGTACCAAGTGTATCCTAGCAGACTTAATACGTGCTGAACAGTGTACTAAGTGCCTTACATGCACCATTCATTTAACCCTTACTACAACACTGTGAAGCTCTACAGTTGTGTCTCAGAAGTGCATTTTTCTAAGGTGAATTAACCTCAAATATTTATTTCAGTTTTATTCAATTTCACTCTATTAGTCTTTGAATTCTGAATGTTCAGAATTAGATTTGGTTAATATTTATCCCTGACTGCCTCTTATATGCCCGGTGCTTCAGTAATATGCAATAGACAGAGACAACATTAAGCCTAAGGTGTGTTCATACCACTGCTGACCTGGCCTGGCCACTTTGGGCATCAAAATGATGAGCATGATTGAAGTCTACACACTTCAACGATCTAACTTCAGAAATACCTACTGAGGAGAGCGGGACATCCGGTTTCTGAGTAGGAAGCTTCATAATGCCAGCAATGAAAGAGAAAATTAAACATGGGTGATGTTGAGAAAGGCAAGATTTTTGTTCAGAAGTGTGCCCCGTGCCACCCCATGGAAAAGGGAGGCAAGCACAACACTGGGACTAATCTCCATGGTCTCTTCATGTGAAAGACAGGTCAGGCTGTTGGATTCTCTTAACACAGACACCAATAAGAACAAAGGCATCACCTGGGGAGAGGATCCACTGATGAAATATTTGCAGAATCTCAAGAAGCACAAATTTGGAACAAAAGTGATCTTTGCCGGCATTAAGAAGGCAGAAAGAATACAGAAAGGGCAGACTTGATAGCTTATATATTAAAAAGCTACTAATGAGTAATAATTCACCACTGCCTTATTTATTACAAAACAGAAATGTCTCATGACTTTTTTATGTGTACCATAATTTAATATATTTCATACACCAGAATTCAGATCATGAATAACTGACAAAATATTTTCATTGGGCAGTCCTGATTTAAAACTAAGACTGTCTTGTGGTTAAATTAATATGTTTGTTTTTCTGAATATTGTTTGTTTTGTTTTTTTTTGAGATGGAATTTTGCTCTTGTTGCCCAGGCTGGAGTGCAATGGCGTGATCTTGGCTCACTGCAACCTCCGCCTCCTGGGTTTGAGTGATTCTCTTGCCTCAGTCTCCTGAGTAGCTGGGATTACAGGTGCCTGCCACCATGCCCAGCTAATTTTTATATTTTTAGTAGAGACAGGGTTTCACCATGTTGGCCAGGCTGGTCTCAAACTTTTAACCTTAAGTGATCTGCCTGCCTTGGCCTCCCAAAGTGCTGAGATTACAGATGTGAGCCACTGCTCCTGGCCTCATTTGTCTCTTAAAGGCAAGGGCTGAAGATAATATAGCAACGTCTGCTTTATATTTTTGGCCTTAACTATGCCAATCTAATTAGAATTCCCTGTACTTAAAATGGTTCCTTTTACTTATTGAAACGCATTTTCGTGTGGTTTATGTGTAATATCAAATAAAGATTATTTAACTCTTCTCACATTTCATAGATGATCTATAAAGTCAGATGTCTTTAAAATAGCAAGTTAAACTTCACTCTTGAATTCTTTACTAAGTCAGACTACGTTATCATTTAAGATTGTCTTTAAACAGCCATTCAGGAACATAAAACTGTAGAACTACGGTATATTTGTGATTGGGAATGGTGCTTTTGCCAACTGATAAGGATGAAAATAGAAGAGATATACACAAATTTAAAAATTATGTGTGATCATCAGACTTAAGATAATTAAAAACAAAATCACAGATCAAAAAAAAAAAAAAAAAAAAAAACAAAACAACAAAAAACCAAAAAACTTATTGAGAGCCAGATCAAGATGGAGTAGTAAGTTCAAGAACTGCCTCCACTGGAGAAACATACGCCTCCCGAATAAAGTAAAAAGAGAAAACGGAAGGTGATATAGTCAGGCCCAACTACAAGGCAAGCACTTTTGAAGATCCAGGCTGGCACAGAAACACAGACTGTGATCAGGGCTGCAAGGCTTGGTGGACTTGCTGGGTTTTGGATGCAGTGGCAGTCACTGGTGGCAAAGGAGTCAAAAGTGTTCCCTGAGAGATGGGAAAGCAGAGGCAGGCTCTCAGTCACGGAGGCCCAAGACTAAGGTGGGATTCATGTCTCATCCCCTATCCTTATGGAAGGAGGCTGGAAATGAACATGTGCCAAGTGCTGAAGGAGCAGTGGCTCCCATCCAGCTCTAGGCTGGGAGAGAAGGATGAGATAAAGCCTTGTGACCAAGAGCTGAGTCGAGCTTCCCCTGTGACTCATCCTGGAATTGCCATGGCCCAGTGGTTCTGCAGGACTGTCCCTCTCACTGCCCTTACCAGAACTGAACCTGGATTGAGGACCCCCAAAGCTTTCAACAGGATAATTGAATATGGAGGTGGAGTAGGGGGAGTAAGAAGGAATGAAAAACAAAACGAAAAGAGCAAAATACTTCAAATTCCAAATGGGACTGTAAACTAAATACAAAACCGAAGGAAAAGAGCTAATGTTAAAAAAAAGGTCAACAAACCGGCTGGGTTCGGTGGCTCACGCCTGTAATCCCAGCACTTTAGGAGGCTGAGGCGGGTGGATCACTTGAGACCAGGAGTTCAAAATCAGCCTGGCCAACATGGCGAAACCCCGTCTCTACTAAATAAAAAAATTAGCCAGGCATGGTGGCGGGCGCCTATAATCCCAGCTACTCGGGAGCCTGAGGCAGGAGAATCGCTTGAACCAAGGAGGTGGAGGTTGCAGTGAGCCGAGATCTCACCATTGCACTCCAGCCCTGGGAGACAAGAGCGAGACTCCGTCTCAAAATAAAAAAAAAAAAAGTCAACAAACTAACAATCAGAACATGGATTCACTTCAGATAAAACTAATTTTACAGAATGATCAGATAAAACTTTAAAGTAAATGTATTAATTATTTCAAATAAATAAACCAAAACCTCCACTGAAAAGTAAAAAATCATGAAAAAAGAGGTTGAAAACAGAATGAGGAGATATCAACAGGACCAATTAGAAAATTTGAATATTAAAAAATATAGTCATTGAAATAAAAAAATGTAGAGCCTTGAGTTAGAATGGCTGTTTGGCTACCTGTGCTTAATTTCACTAGCTTTCAAATGCACAAACTACAATAAAGGGATGAACAAACCAATAAGAATGGGAGAATAGATGAAGAGACAATGGCAACAGTATTTTGGAATCTGGAAAGGAGATAAAAGAGTAGTAACTGATTAGTAGAACTGAGAAAGCCAGACCTTAAGTTATTACAGTCTCAGAAAGCTGAGAAAAATCCAGTTAATGCTGAGAGTCCTCTAAGTTTCAGGAACTAGCACTTCTAGAAACCTCTAGACCTGGAATAAAAGGCCCCAAGTAGCTGGGACTACAGGCAAGTGCCACCTGGCCTCGATAATTGTTTTTGTAATTTTTTTTTTTTTTTTTTTTTTTGTAGAGGTGGTATGTTGCCATGTTGCCCAAGCTGGTTGTGAACTCCCGAACTCAAGTGATCTGCCTACCTCAGTCTCCCAAAGTTCTATGAGATTATATGCATGAGTCATTGCACCTAACCAAGATATTGTATTTATGAAGCAGACATAATGTTAAAAATTCGGATAATTAAAAAAAAATAACATTTGGAAATCGAAAACATGATGGCAGAAATGAAAAAATTCAATGGAAGTGCTGGAAGTTGAAGTTGAGGAATTTACCTAAAAATTAGAACAAAAATATATAGAGAGGAAAATAAGAGACAGACATAAGAAAATTGGAGGATCAGCCCAGGAAATTTAACATATGAACAACGTGAAGTTCTAGAGGAAAAGAACAGAAAAAGTACATGGCAAAAATTAATACAATAATTCAAGAAAATTTCCCAGATTAAAACACATGGAATTTGGATATTGAAAGGGGTCAGCAAATGCCCAGTAAAATGGATGATAAGAGACCTACACCAAGGCATATCCTTATGGAATTTCAGAACCTGGGGATGAAGAGAAGATGCTAACAGCTTTTAGAGGACAACAACACCACCAACACCAACATATATTCAGAGAATGAGGAATCAGAATGGTTTCTGTATTCCAACAAGAACACAGAAGACAATGGAGCAATTCCTTTTACATTATAAATGGGAAGAATAGAATTCTACATGTAGACAGCCTATCAATAAAGTATAAATTTTCTAAAACTCAAAAAACGATCAAAATCTCAAAATATATAACTCATACGTATACTCTTTTGGAGGAAGCTACGGAAGGATGTGCTCCACAAATACGAAAGAGTAAACCAAGAAAGGGAAATAAATGGGATACAGGAAACATGAGATCTTATCCAGAAGAAAGGGGAAGGCAACCTCTAAAATGATGGTGATGGGGAATCCAAGGGTCGATCTGAGGGGAGTCACTAGGTACCAAGAATAAAAAGCAGTTCATATTAGGGCAAGCTTGAAAATTTGTGTCCAAGCAGAGTGTGGTTTTTATCTGTATTGCTCCAGAGTAACCTGAAAGGCACTGTGAAAACCAAAGGAACCATTACTTTTACTGACAGCATCCACAATGATGAGGCTTAATGACTGAGACAGACTAATAAGACAATAAAACATATGCCCTAATGTGAATGATTGTACTAAAGTTTGGTGTGTCTTTTTGAAATCAACAATAAGGAGAGCCTTCATCAGAAGGAGAGAACCACCTGATTTCCATAGGCTCCAATGCAGAAGAAAACATTAACTGATCTTAATCAAAGAAATATTCCTGTATGTACAGATATGCCCATATATACATGCAATAACTTCTAGGAGGATATACAGTATAATAATCTGATATTTACACTTTTGTTCCTTTTGAATTTTGTATTGTATGCTTGTATTACCTATTCAAACATTAAATACTATGAAAGTTTTTCTAAAAATTTAATTCAAATGCCCATAATTGTAAATGCATGTATTTAGAAATGATGATTTTATTTGTAGGGATATATTGTACAGACAAAACCTCACATTTTCAAAATTATGTATATAAGGTCATTTAGTACAGAATTAATAACAAAACAGTGGAAACAACTTTAACAAGGGACTTGTGAAGTAATAATGTTCATTCATTCAATGGGACAGTATGAAGGCTTTTAGTAGATGATGAGGCTCATTATGTATTGATGTGAATATTTTGTCAAATGAACAAAAGCAAGATGAAGAAAAGTATGCAGAGTACGCCACATTTGTGTATAAAAGGAAGAAAAAACTTCTTGGGTGTGTGTCTCTCTGTGTGTGAATGTGTGCATCCATTTCCACATATATGCATAGAATAAAAGAATCAGAAAGAAAGGCTATCAGAAAAAATAAAAATAATTAATGACGTTTGCCTTCGAAAAGAGAAACTGGGTGGCAAGAAGAAGTCGAAGTTGAACTTTTCATTGTTTGCCCTATTTAACCTTTGGATTTGAACCATATGAATGTTCTCCTTATTAAAAAGTAGGCTGCGCGCAGTGCCTCACGCCTGTAATCCTAGCACTTTGGGGGGCCGAGGTGGGTAGATCCCTTGAGGTCAGGAGTTCGAGACCAGCCTGGCCAACATGGTGAAACCCCACCTCTACTGAAAATACAAAAAAATTAGCTGGGCATGGTGGCGTGTGCGCCTGTAGTCCCAGCTACTTGGGAGGCTGAGGCAGGAGAATCGCTTGAACCTGGGAGGCGGAGGTTGCAGTGAGCCAAGATCGCACCACTACACTTCAGCTTGGGTGACAGAGCAAGACTCCATCTCAAATAAATGAATAAATAAATAAATAAGTTCTAAAATACATAATGAATGGGATGAACTCTACATCAGACACAGGAAAATAAATAATTAGAGAATTGGAAGGTAGAATATAAGAACTCACTCAGAATGAAATACAGGGAGTAGAAAAATGAAGACTATGCAAGAAGAGGTACAGCAGGGGAATGACAGACAGCACACTTCTTATCATAATAACAGATATTAGAAGATAATGGAATATTCACTTTGAAATACTGAAGGAAAAAGCTGTCAACCTAGAATTTTGCCATCAGCTAAACTATTATTCAAGAAAGACGGTTAAATAAAATCATCTTTAGGCATACAAATACTAAAAGATTTTACTACACATTATAAGACACTATTAAAATTTGTTTCAGAAACAGAAGTGTGCAGGAGAAAAATGTGGAATACAAGAAGTAAACTTCTCTCCCACTTCCAAGTTGAGTTGTTCTAGTGGGCACAGATTGATGAAAAGTGTTGGAAATCTTGATTAATGATTAGAGCCTAAGAATTATAACTTAAAAAACAATAATAATGTGGTGAAGAAGTTGTTCAAGGTAGGGGGGGCGCTTAAAGCACACTAAAGATCTTACTGCAGTTGGAAGAAATTAAATGTCTAAACATTGATGGAAAAATTTTTAGTTAAGTATGTAGTTTAAAAAATTCAGAGTGGCTATTAAAATAATAGAAATAAAAGTTACGGCTTCCAAATCAGAATGAAATACACATTATCAAACAAAAGAAGGTAGAAAAGAGGAAAAGCACAGGATGGTAAATAGAAAACACAAAATATGGTACTATGATTAAGTCTAAATAAATGACTACATTAAAAAAGTGTAAATGGATCAGATTTATCTATTAAAAGAAGCAATCAAATGAACAAATAACAAAATGCAACTCTATGCTTTCTGCAAGACACAGAATGAACACATACACATACACACACAGGCTGAATATAAAAAAATTGGAAAATGACAAGAAGTCCTAGCCAGAGCAATCAAGCATGAATGAGAAAGAAATAAAATGTATTGAAATAGGAAAAGAAGAAGTCAACCTATCTTTCACTGATGATATTCCATCTTTGGAAAACCTTAAAGACTCTGCCAAAAGGCTCCTTCTAGAGTGGATACATAACTTCAGTAAAGTTTCAGGATACAAAATCAGTGTACAAAAATCAGTAGCATTTCTGTACACCAATAACGTTCAGCCTGAGAGCCAAGTCAAGAACATAAGGCTATTTACAGTAGACACACACACACGCATGCACGCACACTCACAAATACTTAGGAATACATTTAACCAAGGAGGTTAAAGATCTCTACAAGGAGAACTACAAACTCCAGCTGAAAGAAATCATAGGTGATATACACAAATGGAAAAATATTTCATGCTTTTGAGTTGGAAGAATCAATATTGTTAAAATGGCCATACTGCTTAAAGCAATCTACAGATTCAGTACTATTTCTATCAAACCACCACTGTCATATTTCATAGTATTAAAAAAAACTATTTTGAAATTCATATGGAGCCAAAAACGAGCCTGAGTAACCAAAGCAATCCTAAACAAAAAGAACAAAGCTGGAGGCATCACCTTACCTGACTTCAGACTATACTACAAGGATATGGTAACCAAAACAGCATAGTAGTGGTACAAAAACAGACATGTACATTGTATCAGTCTGTTCTTGCACTGCTATAAAGACCTATCTGTGACTGGGTAATTTATAAAGAAAAGAGTTTTAATTGGCATATGGTTCTGCAGGCTTTTTTATTTTTTATTTTTTTTATTTTTTTTTATTTTTTAAATTATTATTATTATACTTTAAGTTGTAGGGTACATGTGCATAATGTGCAGGTTTGTTACATATGTATACTTGTGCCATGTTGGTCTACTGCACCCATCAACTCGTCATTTACATCAGGTATAACTCCCAATGCAATCCCTCCCCCCGCCCCCCTCCCCATGATAGGCCCCGGTGTGTGATGTTCCCCTTCCTGAGCCCAAGTGATCTCATTGTTCAGTTCCCACCTATGAGTGAGAACATGCGGTATTTGGTTTTCTGTTCTTGTGATAGTTTGCTAAGAATGATGGTTTCCAGCTGCATCCATGTCCCTACAAAGGACGCAAACTCATCCTTTTTTATGGCTGCATAGTATTCCATGGTGTATATGTGCCACATTTTCTTTTTTTTTTTTTTTAATTTATTTATTATTATACTTTAAGTTGTAGGGTACATGTGCATAACGTGCAGGTTTGTTACATATGTATACTTGTGCCATGTTGGTCTACTGCACCCATCAACTCGTCATTTACATCAGGTATAACTCCCAATGCAATCCCTCCCCCCTCCCCCCTCCCCCCTCCCCATGATAGGCCCCGGTGTGTGATGTTCCCCTTCCTGAGTCCAAGTGATCTCATTGTTCAGTTCCCACCTATGAGTGAGAACATGCGGTGTTTGGTTTTCTGTTCTTGTGATAGTTTGCTAAGAATGATGGATTCCAGCTGCATCCATGTCCCTACAAAGGACACAAACTCATCCTTTT